>NW_015537995.1:2043859-2051928 GCF_001515605.1 Sinocyclocheilus anshuiensis
ATCCTAAAAAAATAACACTGTCGAACTTACATGCTAAAAAACAACAACTTACTTACACATAGTAAGAAATGTTTATAAAAACTGAAACAGAAGTGAAAGAAGTAGTAGGACAATTTTTTAAATGTTATTAAATTGAAAAATAATGAGTTACTTTACTAGTTATTTGGAAAAGTAATCTGTATGGATATGGAAAATTATAAAGTATGAAAAGTAATCTGTTATTTATTTTATTTTATTATTTTATTTTATTTATTTATTTATTTGTAAGTCAGTCACCTGAGCCATAAATGCTGATTTATATTTTTTTCATTAGAATATTCTGTGTGTGTATGTGTGTATAGTGAATTCTGCTGATTTAAAAATTGTAAAAATATAATTTTTTCCATCAAATAAAATATAATACAGTGTATGTGTGTATATATATTTCAGTTTTTTTGAAATATCTTCCTTTGTATTATGCAGAAAAAAGTAAGTCATACAGGTTTGGAAATTATATGTGGGTGAGTAAATGATGACAAAATTTTAATATTTAAGAAAAAGGGAGTGAAAATATATTGAGATCGATTTAAAAGCACTTTTGTCACAGCTCAAACACAAACTACTCTCTCTCTCTCACACGCACACACACACACACACACACACACACACACACACACACACACACACACACATAGTACACACAATAACCGGCCTGAGTTATCCCAGCACCCGTCTCCCAAAGCAACATTAAATAACAGCACCTTGGATGTTTTGTGAACACCTTGAGCACTCACCTGGGACCCGACACAGCATTTCACCCTAATTGGTCAGTTCTCCTGTGAGCAAACAATAGCCTTGGTTAATAAGGCAATATGGACGGGTTCACCACCTGCATCTCTAATAAGAGCAGAAAAACCCAACAACACAGCTCTGAGTTCAGGGAGCAGATTCAGTCCTCAGATCTGTGGCATCAGCAAGGGAGGAAAAGCAGTCATTCCTGTGCTGGATGCGGGGGGAAATGCGGCCCACCTGTACACAACTACGAAGACTGTTGCAGAGATTTGTGTGTGCTGAAAACATAAGCGTAAGAAGGGAGGAAAAGCAACTTAGCGCTCAGTCATTCCTGTGCTGGATGCGGGGGGAAATGCGGCCCACCTGTACACAACTACGAAGACTGCAGAGATTTGTGTGTGCTGAAAACATAAGCGTAAGCACTGTAAGGCAAAACAGCATGGTTTACAGTTTTTTAATGATGTTTAGTCATCAGAGGAAGAAAGAGTGTGTGTGCTGCTGCGTTTTGTTTGTGTGTGCTTAAATAAGGACTGTATATGCGACTGTGCAAGCTTATGTACACATTTTTTAATGAGACTTAATTTTCGTCTGATCACAAATTCAATAAGCATAGATTAACTGTCCTCTACTGGTCAATAAGGTTATAATAGCATTGACCTTCTCTGGTACTGTGTTTTCTTATGGCACCCTTCTTATTATTTTTTTTAATAAGACTTTAGAAAAAAAACAAACAAAAAAACATGTTTGCTGTCCATTGTTGGATTTAACAGGTCAGTCTTTAAACAAACCAATAATATGGTTTTAATTTAGTAAATTTTTTAATAAATTTTATCTCCACACATTTCACCTCACGCACTTCAGATTTTTTTCTTTTTCCCCCCTTTTTCCTTTTTTCTTTTTTTAATTTTAAATATATTTCTGGGTATTTAATACATGTTTTTTTTTTTTGCTTTTGCTTTAACAAGTTAAATCAGTGTTTTCAAAATGTTTTTGTAACTTTTAAATTAGGTAAACTGTTTGTATATTTTTCTTTTTTTTTTATAATGTATGTTTACATAGCTGATGCAATCTAAAAATGGGGACAAAATTAATAGATTTTACATAAATATTGACCACAATATTCACAAGATGCTGAATACTGCTAAACTGAAAAACTGCTGTAAAATTTACCACTTTTTTTCTTTCGTTTGCCTTTATCATTTTTACTGTCGAATAACAAAAACATAAATTTTTACACAGACGCAAACATCATTAAAGGGGTCATATGATGTTGCTAAAAATAACATTATTTTGTGTATTTGGTGTAATGAAATGTGTTTATGCGGTATTATTTATTTATTTGTTTGTTTGTTTGTTCGTTCATTCTGTGATTCTACTTTGAAAGAGAAATATTTTTCACCCTCATATCATTCCAAACCCATATTATTATTATTATTGTGTTATTTGTAGAATCCAAAAGAAAAATTAGGAAAAATAAGAGATGACAGGATAGTGATTCAAACTGAAAAGCTCAAAAAAGGACATAAAAGTATTGTTAAAGTAGTCAGTGTGACTCATATACTATACTTTTCTGAAGTCTTTATGAGGAACAGATTTAAATTGAAGTAGTTGTTCACTGAGAATCCTCTTAGGGAGCACAACCCCACACTGAGAGAATGTGAGAAACATCGGCTTAAATAGATGATCACATTTGGAACATAGTTGAATATTGCCATCTGAATCAAGCAGTAATGCATTTCCTCAATAGGAATTTTTATAGACAATGTCATTTACTGTCATTTATTTTTTAAATATTCATGATAAAATAATTGTTTTTTTATGAATAAATGACACAAGCATGATTTATGTGGCATTTGTTCTGAAGTGAGATGAACACAGCTGTGTTGTATGGAAAAAAAGAAAGAAGACTGCAGTATTGGCTCAACAGTGAGGATGAGATTTAAAATAGAGAAAAACAATATTGAGAGATGTATCATAATTATTCATCCAGTTTGCATTTGCAGAAAATTTTTATGCAAATTCATACATTTTTTTATTTTATTTAAATATAACAAATTTTTTTTATTTTTTTTTGACCATTGTGTTAAAAAGCTAAGTTCCTTGCTGGGCCTTTGCGACACATGTTTAAGTCTGGCCTACAACATGCTTTGACTCATTCTCCTCTTCCATCTTAATGGTTTTTATCTATACGTAGGAAGCATACCTAAAAAAGGTATCTGAATTCCAGGCTCAGAAGACCATTTATCCAAGTCAGGTTAGCAGTTACAAAAAAAAAGGCATTCGTGACCGACCTCGTTATAGTCAGGATTTACGGGAGTGAGACAATCCAATTAGTTTAAGATGGAGCCGAAACACGTTCCTAATTTCATTAATATTCTATCAGAGGCGACGTAGCGCTGCACAGCGGGACTCAAAGATTCTCCACCGCACTCTCTAAGCATCTCTCCAGCCACCTCATCTGCTGCTTCATTAACCTTTGTCTTCCCAGAAACCTCTGCTCGTATGCTTCAAGTCACTGATAGGGACTTAACATACAGAATCAGAGGAAAGATACAGAGGTGGATTTTGCAAGGCTGCATGAGTATGGAGACGGAGAAAAGAAGATAAAATTAATTGCCCTTGGTAATGTGTGACTCACATTATAAAAGGAAAGTCGGCTAGGCCAGTGCAGACCAGCCTTAATTTTATCTAAAACTAGAATTACTTGTTCTTGAATTATCTGCATTTCACTTCATAGTGCTAATCAAAGCTTTGCAAAGTAGGTGTGCGAAATAGCATAATCTGTATTTCATCGTTTTACTACATTTCTATGGAGCATCCGCAGTGTCTCATGCTCAGATTCTTTCTTTTCTTTGCTACCTGTGTCTCTGCATTTGCAGAAAATTTTTATGCAAATTCATACATTTTTTATTTTATTTAAATATAAATTTTTTTGTTAAATTTTTTTTGACCATTGTGTTAAAAAGCTAAGTTCCTTGCTGGGCCTTTGCGACACATGTTTAAGTCTGGCCTACAACATGCTTTGACTCATTCTCCTCTTCCATCTTAATGGTTTTTATCTATACGTAGGAAGCATACCTAAAAAAGGTATCTGAATTCCAGGCTCAGAAGACCATTTATCCAAGTCAGGTTAGCAGTTACAAAAAAAAAGGCATTCGTGACCGACCTCGTTATAGTCAGGATTTACGGGAGTGAGACAATCCAATTAGTTTAAGATGGAGCCGAAACACGTTCCTAATTTCATTAATATTCTATCAGAGGCGACGTAGCGCTGCACAGCGGGACTCAAAGATTCTCCACCGCACTCTCTAAGCATCTCTCCAGCCACCTCATCTGCTGCTTCATTAACCTTTGTCTTCCCAGAAACCTCTGCTCGTATGCTTCAAGTCACTGATAGGGACTTAACATACAGAATCAGAGGAAAGATACAGAGGTGGATTTTGCAAGGCTGCATGAGTATGGAGACGGAGAAAAGAAGATAAAATTAATTGCCCTTGGTAATGTGTGACTCACATTATAAAAGGAAAGTCGGCAAGGCCAGTGCAGACCAGCCTTAATTTTATCTAAAACTAGAATTACTTGTTCTTGAATTATCTGCATTTCACTTCATAGTGCTAATCAAAGCTTTGCAAAGTAGGTGTGCGAAATAGCATAATCTGTATTTCATCGTTTTACTACATTTCTATGGAGCATCCGCAGTGTCTCATGCTCAGATTCTTTCTTTTCTTTGCTACCTGTGTCTCTTTGTCTTCTCCTTATCCTATAAAGCTGCATGCACCCAACAGTGCATGACAACGGTCAAATCTGGTAATAACTGGTCATGGTAAACTGCCGTGTAATTTCAGGTTTGCCGGATGTATGTGGAAATTACCTGAGCCAAGTTACACAGAACAGTAAATTTCCAGAAATACCCATGTACTCCGGTGTATATACATATACAGGAATCCGTGAAGTTTCATGGCCATATACAGCTAAAACACTGCTGGTTGTGAGGACTGGTGGCTGTCAGACCTTTCATATTTTAAGGATGGGCAGTTAAGGTGCTTACTGTGTTGGAGGGAGGGGGTGAGCCAGGGAAGTTTCACAAAACAGCCTCAAATTTGTCTTAATATTATTTAACTCAAATATACAGTAGCTAGCCGTATTATTTCTTCTTTCCATATTATTTCACACATAAATTATGACCTGGTCCTTTACTGGTGCATCAGGAGAAGTGGTTTCTCTAGCAGTATCTCTACCAATAGTGATTAATGTCCCCCAAAAAGTCAGTGTGTGTTATGAGATACGATGTGTATCTTTTCCTGGGCAACAGTGGAACTGTTCAGTAGTAGTGTTTAGTCAAAACTAGCAAAGAGTATATATATATATATATATATATATGGAATATCATGTTGACAATGATAATATAATATAGAAATGGTGGAGCTCAATGTAAGATGAGGAAGATACTGTTGTTAATGTGGATGCACACAGGATCTACAGTGAGGAATGGAGTCTGCTGAGACACATCATTTCATGTGTTATTTACTGCATTTGTTTGAAATCTTTCATTCAAAGTAGATGTTGTGTTTTTAAATGTTGTTTTCTGTTGAAGTCTGTGTGCTCAGTAGCCCAATAGCTGCCTGGTTTAGGGGTGGGTTTAGTTTCAAATCAACCAATCCAGTTTAACATGAATGACCAAAAGGGGAGGGCACAGTGGAACAAAGGTGTGAACGCCCCCTTCATTTAGGGGATTACTTGGCATGGCAACAAATGGCTGTTGCACGGAAGAATACCTCAGTAACATATATCCGAATTGGTACAGATCTGGCAGTAAACAGACCCATGGTATTTCCGTGTCTGGTCAGTAATACTCCCAGATTTGTCCAAAAATCTGCGATGTGTAAAAGAGTTTACTGGTCCGTATACAGCTCTTTTCATGCAGTGCAGTAAAGTTTGAATCTGTGTTTTTAGAGCAAAGAATGATTGGATAGCATTTACTTTCACAAAGATAATGTGGCACCATATTTTTTTGACTAATGTGGGTTTAATGCTTGGTGTGTGTTTACTATCAGATTTACACTTTAAAAGTACAGTCATATTAGCAAAGTTTCATGGGAGAAAAGGTCCATTGTCAATAGCATGTGAAGCACTGCTCACATAGAAGTCGCTTTCAAAGCAAGCACCTTTGTTGGTCAGCACGGTGAATTTGCAAACTTGAGCAAAATCTGCATGAGGAACTTTTTCACCCTCACAACAGTAGCGACAGTAAATGTGACCATATCCTAAAACCTTTCTTTCTTTCTTTCTTTCTTTCTTTCTTTCTTTGGAATTAACTGACTTAAATTCAGAAATCTTATTTAATCCAACTTAGCCCAATAAATTAAGTTACAGCAGCAAATGTGTTTGTTTATTTATTTATTTTGAATTAACTGGCTCAGAAATATTATTTAATCCAACTCAACCCAATAAATTAAATTACAGCAGCAAAATCATTTATTTATTTACTTATTTATTTGTCTGTCTATTTATTTATACATACATAAATGCATACTTTTTTTTTTATCAGTGTAGTGTTGTCCACTTACAATCAGAGCAGCTGTGATAGGCGTATTTTGTCCAAAATTACCTTATTGTGTTATATATTTGAAGTGTAATCCATACAATAGCTTTATATGAGAAGAGATTAAACCTTTAGCATGATAGTCCTAAAGGCACATTGATTGATTGATTGATTGATTGATTGATTTGATTGATTTGATTGATTGATTTGATTGATTGATTTGATTGATTACTTTGATTGATTACTTTGATTGATTGATTGATTTGATTGGTTGGATTGGCATTTTTGGTGCTCCAGAGTTTTCACAATTGTAGTGTTTATTTAAGGTAGTTTTGTATGAATATACATTATCAATCCGTCACAATTTCAGAACCCAGCAAAAAGATGAGACTTGGTACAATGAAAACTTGCTGCCAATCCAATTAATCTCCAATGGCCATGTCCAACATCTCACTACATTGGGGAAAAAATGGTGTAGGAGATACTTTGAAGCAATTTTGGTAGTATAAAATAGTATAGACTAAAATAGTATTTTCATGTACTCCAATAATCTGTTACATTTACCAAAAATCATTTACAAAAATCATAATTTTTTAACAATGCAGCATATTTTAAAAGTAGCTGCAATCAGATGTTAAAAGAAAATAAGGTTGCCATCAATAGACCGGCGCAAATAGCACCGCTGATTGGTTGGCATATGGGTCATGTTGATTGAGTTGGCAGTAATGATTGATGAGCTGGTCTTCTGGGTTCCAGCCACTATGGTTAGCATTAGCATGTCCTGTTTGACGAATGGGCTGGCGAGCTCTCCTGCCCTGCGCTACTTAATAATACTATTGCCCTGGAGAGCTGTGTCAAGAGCGCAATTGAAATGGAAACGATTCTGAAGTGGATACTAACAGTTTTATGTGCCCGGAAAGAAACAGGACAGGCCCTTGAAGAAGTTGCATTGACCCATATTACATCAGCAAGAGGGCTATTGATCTGATAATATAATCGAAACTTGTGTCCATAAAGTTGCTATGAGAAGAGTTAAGATCCGGTCTGTTTAAAGCTTTACAAACCCAACGGAACAGAAAAAACGAGCCCAAAGCAGTTCAAGCGTTCAGTGATGGTGTAAACCGTGGAGCTCAGACACACAATCCTTAGAGCCGACACCTCCAGCTCTCTGTCAATGATAAGGTTTCCAAACGGTTCAGCCTCGCTGATTCAATTATATTTGAGGCTGATTATATTTATTAATTTATTTTCAAAATTGGCACAAACTTAAGACTAGTGGCACACTAAAACAGAAAAGGGGAACAAAACAAAAACAAAAAAACTCTAGGGAAATTATAGATTTAACGGTCTGGCTGCGCTTTAGGGTGAGTTAAAGTGTGCACGCTCATGCCGTAATGAATTACTCACTGGAGTGTGTTACAAGATTGACAGCATTAAACAGATTTATGTTTGTGATCCACTGCGATTATGATGAGATCACACCAAGCAAATCAGGGATTGGAAATGAAGATATCACATTTAACACGAGCCGTGATGCCACAACATTAAAAGTGTTCATTAAGACTTGCAAATTAGGAACACGGTTTGTGAGTTCGTCAAATTTATGAGCTTCCTGTCTTGTATGTGAATATGCAGTGTTGATGTATTTATTTATTGGTTTGTTTTAATTGTGATTGACTTGTATTTGTTTTTAAGGAAACATTCCAGGTTCGATACAAGTTAAACTCTGTATATGTATATAACCTCTGTATATATA
>NW_015537995.1:2055594-2074958 GCF_001515605.1 Sinocyclocheilus anshuiensis
CGCCACCTATCAAAAATATCGCCTCAACTTCTACATCCTCAGCCTGCTGTTTCACCCTGAGCAGGAGGACTGGATCCTTGCCTATGGCCATGACCAGAAGGTGCAGAATCATTTCAGCTAAATCATTCCTGAAAATATAGCAAAGAGCATCTAATTATGGCACAAAGCTTTCAGCAAGGCACCGTTCATGCAGTTCTCTAATTATCAAGCTGTTTTATTGCCAAATATAACCAAAGCCAAAGGAAAAACAAATTCATAGTATTTGCATTCTTGATAAAGAACATTCTAGGCACAAGCTGCAAAGCAAGACGTAACAATAATGAAAGTATGAGTGCAAATGGATGCTAATCTGTATTTAGGCTTGAAATATGTCCTTAGAAGGCAATTATCAATGCAAGAGGAAATACGTCTTAAAGAGACAATTTCAGTGAACTTAAATTTGGCAATTAAGACAATTTATGGATCCCCAGTCGCAAGGAATTATCATTACTTATATGGTTTTGAGCTCATGGTTTAGGGCTAATAAATTATGATTTTTTTTTTATTCTTCTGAAAAGATTGTTTAAGCATCAGATATAATCATATCAAAAGATAATTTAACTAGTCAAGATTTGTTTTTATATTTATTTCTTTATTTTCCTGATGAAGCTGATGAATCATTTTAATTCCTTCCCTCTTTAATTTTGGATTAGATCCATTCCTGAATTGATTTGATTGTTTTTCTACTCTTTGATGTGGATTTAAATTATATAACACATATTCAAAAAATAAGATTTTCTTTTCAAGCATCTAAAAAACAAGTACAAATGCAAACAACAAAACTTTTCAGAGTGACATGCAGTATGTCAAATAATGACAGTTTCTAGTCTCAAGGGATGGTGTTAAACAGCATTGACTTCAATTTTGACAAATCAACATTGATTTCATCCTTGAAGGAGGGCCATTGACAATGAATTACAATTAAATGAACATAATCAAAAAAAATTATCAGCCAATTGACGGCTAATAGTTGACATTTTGCTAAATATGCATTAGCAAACGGCTAGCCACGGCTGAAAGCCGCAAAAGCAAACAGCATAAAAAGAAAACAATCACTAGTGTAATTAAACCCTATCCAAATCTATGCCACAAATAAATGCATAATTTATTAGTGTTGACAGTTTTGCTGCTGTGGTGTCATTGGCAAGGTTCCTAAATTTGTTGAGGTTTTTTATGATGACAGTAAACAGAGGGAATGAGCTAAAATGAAAAGCTCAGTAACCGTCAACACTTTTGTGCCTCTCAGCTGAAAAAAAACCCCAAAAACACACAGCTTAAAACAAGACAATGCTGGTGTTAAACCAACTGAGCGGCAATTTGGCCAGTGTGGGAGACCAGTTTGAACCAGCTAAGACCAGTTTAGGTCTCTTTAAGAAGTTGTTTTCAGCAGAGCTCTACTCTTCACTTCTGATGTGGTTTAGTTTGATCCAGTTTGATTTGTTCTGTTGGTTTCCCATAAGTCTGTTTCTAAATATGACTGAGCTCCATCCACCCACAGTCAGGATGTTATATTGGATATGAGATTGGGATCCCAGCCCCCCCCCACTGTTTTAGAAATACCTCGCAAATCCTGGCAAAAATATGCTGCTTTGTACAAGGCAAGTGAAGTTTCACACCTAGGGAAAACTTTTGCTTAACACTTTAACAAATGCCACATTTCATTCCAAAGTGCTGTAAGTACCAGTGTGACATATTTATGTTTGCAATTTATATAAAATGATTTCTCCCAAAGAACTGTGGACATAAATAGGATGCTTACTGCCATACTGAGAAACATATACGCGAATTATGACCCATTTAGTAAATTTAAGATTTCAGTGTTTGTTCTCTCACTGATTGCCAATTTTCCACTGCAATTATACTAATTTTGAAATGATAATTTTAAGATTTTATTGTATTCTGTGTTTTATTGGAAAGTCATTCATAATTTCATTTGCTCGGTTCCAAAACCTAGTTAGCTATCTATGTAGGTAGCATTTTAAGTCTTCTTAGGCACGCTTCTGATGCAAATTATGTTCCCAATGTGTGACGGCTTCTAAGATACCTTGTTTTTTGCTCAAATTTAGGGCAGCATCACATGTACCCAACTAAAATAAAATCTATTCAAAAGTTTGGAGTTTGTAAGAGTTATAGGAAATATATTAGGAATATATATTAGAAAATATTATGACAATTATTTGCAATAAAATAGTCAAATCACATAAAAAATGCCATTTTTTAGCAAGTGTTTCTTAAACACAGTTGGTTATGTCTTAAATGAATGTAAATAGTTGGGAGAAAATCATATATGCATCAGTATATTAGATCCGTGCATTAGGTCTTAGAGTGACAGCAGCCTACTAATTCTGCTGCTGTCTGTGGAATTGATGTTAACCAAAGAAGAAAAGAAAAACAGAAAATCTCTCACTGCACTTGAATGAATAACTTTTGCATCTTTAATACAAATTAATGTTCAATAATACAAGTGTGTGAAGATTGTGCAGTGTTTTTTTTTTTTTTTTTACATTTGATTATTCGCAGATAGGGAGAACATAAACATTTTACACCATATAGGATTTTTATGGATTTTTGATTCCAGTCTTGGAAGGATAGATTTATAAATAAAGAGAGCAATATGTGAATTGCTTGATAATTTCAGTTATTTTTATGACAAATATCTGTGTTAAAACATGGTCAGTTCCTAAACTTGAGGTGACATATATAGAGAGAATATATAGGATTGTATTGTTTTCTTCATAACTGATTTTGAATGTGGAAGAGCTGGAAGACATGCGAACATGCGCAAATTTTAGTACTCATAAAAAATAAAAAAAAATCCCATGTTTGGCATATTTGTAATAGGCTAAAATCAAAATGTAAAAAAATGCTATTTGTGTGGTGCATAGAGTTGCTGTAGAACATTTAGAAATTAGGTTTCATAGTGGTTCATAATTTCATAATGTGGCCTTTGAAGAAAGACAGCTGCCTAGGCAGTGAGGCAGTTCACTAGTTCATTGAACAGAGCTATTGATAAGAATCGAGTAAACTAAACGTACCTAAGCAATGCCAATAGGCAGATGCGCAATTACATTATAGCAGCATATTACATCAGAAGAGACAGGAATCTTCATAGTATCCCTTTGCTAACACAATTTTTCGTCTTTAGCTCTACAGCTCTGTTGAGTTCGGCCGTCGATGGCAGCTCGTTCACGAGCGGGTGGCGCCCAATCGATTCTACTGGTAAGCTCTCTGTGTGATTTATTCTGCTGCATGTGGAACATCAATCATTTGAGCTCCTGCATTCTGTGCCTGATAAAAGAATAAACCAAAGAACACGGACTGTTGTTCAATCCTGATGTGATCTTCCCCACTGTGTTCCACCACAAACGCTACCTCGAGGTTTACGTCCAAAGCTTAGAAACTCTTTAATGAATGTTGTCATTAGACCTTGTTACAGAGTCGGAGTCTGCATTTGCAATGTTGCAAATGATTTAGTCATTAAGAAAGCTTATTCAACTTGATCAGGATGGCTAATAGGTGTCTAGACTGTGGTGATTAGAGACCTGTTGAGAAATAAATTCTAAATTCGATTCGATTTTATGTTTATCCCTGGTCTCAAGTGGACAAGCTGGAATGAACTGAAATGTATTTTGGGCATGGATCAATTGAGTTTTTTTTATTTTTTATTTTTTTTTATAAAGAATTGTGAACATATATTCCACTGAATCTTTGGTATGTGGGACAAAAAGTGATGACAGAAGTAAAAAAAAAAAAGTTAATGCACAAAGGAAATCATATTCCAAAACAAAGTCATGTTAAATATGTTTTAAGACATCTGGCATTGGCATTGATTAATTAACTGAAACTGCAGGATGGTTGTTTAAAACTGATTTTCATCTATTGAATTGTCACCATAGTCAGACAGAAAATCTTTCTTTTTTTTTTTTTTACTTAACAAAATAACTATATTTTCATATTACACGTGTACTGTATTAAATGTAGTAGCCTTTTCCTCTGCTGTTGCTAACTAGGACCATTTCATATATATATTGTATATGAAGTATATTGAGTTATATACTGAATGGTCGAATGGGTGAATTCTATTAAAAAGGTAAATGAATGCTACATTTGTGTTAAGAAACAATGTCACCTTACATTCAATTTGTGGTAATCACAGTACAATTTAAAGTCTCAACTGGTTGGTCAGTTTTTTTCGTTGATCATGTCTGTCTTTTTCCATCCAAATTCTAGTCATTTAGTACCAGGATTTTGTTTTTTGAGGACATGTGAGCTTTTTGCATAAGCACCGTCAAAGTACGACAGAGCGAAGACATCAGAGAGTCAGCCTGGAGTACCGTTATTTTTAGGCTGGTAATGATCTATCCTCACAAGTTCCCATCTATGAACTCTCACATATGGAGTCTTATTATCTGAAGTGAGATGAGACATATAACCCTTAAAAATGTGTAGCTATTGACTATGTGAAATTAGATTGTCCCTTTTGATGAGATATGCCGCCATAGTTGCAGCCAGTATATGAGATGATTGAAGAAATGGAACTTTGAATGGATGAAATGGACTTTTGTATCTGTCAGCGCTTCAAAAGCAACTCAGATCTGATGCGGCTCGTTTCTGGCCTAATACCTGCACAGATTTAAAGTCTTGGTGGAACTGAATGGGTCAGAACTCCTTTACCTTTACAACTGATCTGAAATCGAAACCTAGTCAATTTTCTTTGAAATTGAACTGTTCTTGTGAGTAAGGGAGTAAGTAATAATCTTGGGTGTGAATCGAGTAAAACTAAATTAGCGCTGATATACATTATATGCCAGCATTGACTGGTTATCATAATGCACTTCTCGTTTGCTATGGGTTAACTATACCAGGAAAATAATGTTATCTTTAGTAAATAAGTGATATAATAAGCCTAAATTAAATATAAAGGGAGAGTGTTTGTACTGAAAAAGAATGACGATCAATTTAAACGCACGACGCACGATTAGAGTTCAACAGTTGGGTTCCCAAAAGTTAAAATCGCATTTATTTGCGCCATACATGAATTGACTGTGAATGATAACTTACAAACCTTTACAGACAGACCTGAGCTACTAAATATAATCAACATATTTAAATCAGTAGTTTTATATTTCTCCATTATGTTTTATTCGATTATGTCATTTACAATGTGTCATGGCCTTCATTAAAGCCGTCAAGTACACAGTCTTGTACCCTTGTCTTTTTGTCAAGTTTTCAAATAAGTTTTTGCTTCAAATCAGCGTTTTTAATGTTATGATTCTCCTCATAGCTGGTTGGTTTGGTTCATGACTTTTAAAAAATCTTTATGGGAAAAATGAATGAAAAAAAATACTTCTGCAACCAAGGCTACTGATAAAGTGGGCCGGCACTGTAGAACTTTATTAAACAGCTTTTTTAAATACTTGCTTCTGATTGGTCAATTGTGCCATAGATTGCTATCATACCTCTTATATAACACCACAGACGCATTATCTCGTTTCATACAAACACAAGTGGTGCCAGTATGTGTCTTAGTTATTTATTGTAATGCAAATGACCTCAGAAGAGTTCAGTATTAATATTACTGTAATATCTCGGGTGATTGTTTGTACATTGTAATGGTCCATTTTTCTTAGCGGAAGCTATACAGCTATGATTATAAAATCAATATCATGTCCGTCCATGTATTTATTTATTTGAGTAGCTGTGTAATAAGTGGGTTTTTATACAGTCAGCTCACATTAATTATCATTTTTGCTAAATAAACCTCTTCACTATGTGGATTGCAGGTCAAACTCAAAATAAAGTGTGCGAAAGAGGTGTAACTGTTTATTGAATTCACCGCTCTGCCTTTAAAATATTAAGGCTGATCCCAGAGCACACCAAGGGATGCTATATTTGGGAAAGCGTCAATACTTCCAATAAGTGTCATGATAAAGTCTTGAGATAGTCTGCTTCTACCTTTGTGTGTTCCTCTCTGGAGCAGCTCTCTCTGATTTTTCAGTCTCGAATAAATATTTCATGCTACAATGATTTTTTTTCCACACTAAAAAGAGCGAGAGAGCTGTGTGCGCTGCCTGTGGGTGTTCTTGGGAAGCAAATGAGAAGGGCTTACTTTTAATGATGTCAGGATATGCTCCTTGCTTCTGTCAGAAAGCACAGATAGATGGAGATGGAAATGGAGACTTAACAGGATAGTGTGTTCTGATGGTACTTTCTCGACTTAACCCGCATTGCTCCTTTGGGAGGCTAACATGGATCTTTTAGCCGACACAAAAAAAGACAATGCCCTTATTTTGACCCATCTGTTGTTGTGAGGAAACACAAAGGATTTTCGTTTTCCAAAGCTCATTTTATAAAACACTGTTTTTTACTTCCTTTGGGCTCTCCAGGTCTAAACTGGGCCTTGATAAAGAGCCGGGCCTGATTCACCTTGAGACCAGCATCTCAGAAACCCGTAAGTCTGAATGGCATCCCTGGACGTGCTTTGATTACATTTCAAGAAGCAATAATTCAAACATGGCACAAGGCGACACTTAGAGGGTTCAAAACAGGCTTCACATTAAAATTCAAAACGGACAGTTCTGCACCAGCAAATCCATTTTTCCATATTTGTCATCAGTAATTAACATGAAGAAACACACTGCACAAATTGAGTTTGTCTATTCTTTGTCTATTCTTTGTTGAACCTATATTTCTAATGATTGACAGAAGCTACATGTGTCAGTTCTACTGTAGAGTAGACGTGGTCCCTCAAAAAGGTTTTTTTAGACTGTTTGAAGTTAATATACAAGGACAATTCGGGAGGCTGGGTGCAATTGTAACTTTTTTTTTAATTTACACGCTACTAGAGATTTTCCTCTCATGGTAAAAGTAAAATTTATGTGTGTTGATAGTAACAGTACCATAAATCAACCTATATTGAGAAACATTAGATGGCAATTGTGGTTAGGTAGTGAATAATAAAAGTTTTAACTCAGAAATTGCTAGCAAATTTCACCAAAAATGACTAATTAATCGCAAGTAACACATTGAATTAAATCTGAAATGTTGAAGGTGAAAGACTAAAGTAGCATTTTTGTTTTATTTGCAACGTTTAAAAATCTTTGGGCAGCTGTAACATGTAAATACTATAGGAGAAACCCTTAAAGTAATTAAGTTATCAATATCAATATTACTATTATCTCTCTTCAGTCTGACTGTCTATCTGGAAATCCAATATGTCGTTTGTCTTGTTGTTGCTGCAGAGGCTCTTTATGTCACATGCAAGCTTCAGAACTGCACAGAAGCCAACAAGGGCAAACCTTTTCCTGGATATATTGACCCCAACTCCCTGGTGGTCCAAGATGAGTATGTGTTTGTTCAGGTGAGTTATTTATAGAGGGGAAACCTTTGACTAGTATGGCTATAATCATTATTTTTTCTTATGATGTTGCACTGATATTTTACATTCTTGTATCAATATTCAAGCATTTTCCACAGCTCAGTTATACTTGAATTTATTATACCTAGTTTATCCTTGAGTTTTAATTTAAGCGCAAACATGGTATCTTTTTTATATTATTTTAGTCAAGTACCTTCATTAAATTATTCAGTTATGTATGCACTTTTCAAAATGATTTAATGGGAAGGCTGTTCTCTTTTAAAAAACACACAACCAACAAGTTTATTTAAAAAAATGTCTGGAATTCACTACACAACTTTTTTTCCCCCAGATTTTTGCATCGATTTACAGTCTGTAGAAGTTGCTTGTTGCCAAAAGTCAGATCCAGTCTACAGATTTGAGTTGACAGATTTCATAGAAAATCGATTCCATTTTTTTTAAACTTCAGACTATTATTACAACTGATTTTAGACCACATATTTATTTTCATCTGTCACATGCCTTCTACCAACAAGGCACATGCTTCTTAATGAGTTTGTTGTGTTCAGAACAACATGAAAATTTGTTAGTGTGTGATCCTCAGTCGTTTAGTGTATGATAGCCATTTTCCCCTCTGTAACTTTTTACGAAGTCGGCAAGTGTATGATGCCTAGTGTTTTAAAATCTGTTCTGATTTGAACAGTTATGTAGTATATTCCAGACTTAAATTTCCAGTCCGAAATTTTAGCACTTTAAAAAATAAATACGACCTCACGGTGTGTCAATCACGTTGATACACTGCCTCCGAAACTTTCGTCTGTCATAAAAAAATTGGACCAAGTTCGATTTTCTGCGTTTTCATATCTGTAGCAAGCATTTTGATGGGAAAGGAAATGAATACACAAAAAAAAAAAAAAAATGCATGCAAAAATTTCGGACTCAGTGTGCAAGGACCTTTAAGTTCAAACTCTTTTATAGTGTAGTCCAGGTGTGCTGTCTGAGACACATCTGGATGGATGCAATGCTGATGCATTACTTTTTTAGACACTTTTGAATATTGCAGACCCTCTTTACTCCCATATTAAGCACTTAATCTTAATCCCAGGTGTAAACAGGGTCTATGAGGTGCCATAATTAAAGCACAGATATAAACTAATCCTCCAGATCCAGTCTGTGTCATGCATTTGGCATAGTTTCAACTGCGATTCAATTATGATAACGTGATGATAACGCACCAATCATATCGCAATGCATAATGCGAACCCTAATATGTGACCAATATCCCGGTAGAACTCAAAATGTTAACTTTTTCTAAAGTGTCTTTGTCCTGTCTATTTGTGATCCCTCCATTACCCAAGGTGTCAACCGGCGGTCGGCCAATCTACTACGTGTCATCCAGGCGAGATGTGTTTACACCCATGAAGCTTCCCAAATACACCCTTCCAAAGGTAGGGTAGCTCATTCAGACTTGCTCGACACGAAGTCAGAATCTGCTACGCTGTGACAGAGTAAACAGACATTGCTATTTCAGACCCAGATCATCATGTCCCTCAATGTTAGCCTTTGAAGCTTCAAACCTTTACAAAATCCTTTACAAAATCTGGCAGGCTCTTGCTTCTGAGTGAGTGAATTCGGGGACGCAGATGCTACCGCGGTCCCTCGCCTCTCAGGATGCTGTATTATTATTCAAAGATTAAAATCTGCTGCGCTCACATGACAATTAAACATGTTTTATTCAATCAAGCTCTCGGCGCTCCTTTAAGCACACACCCAGCAACCCTTGCACGGTCTGGGGTAGATGAAATTCGCAAACTGCCAGCATGTGGTTTTGTTGCATTTGCCCAACTGACAAGCTCAATTTAAGCCTAATAAGAATATTTGTCGTACGCCAGAGCTGTGAGCAAAACAAGGCAGGTGAGAGAAGGGTCTGATACTGATTATTAATCGGATTCAGCTCAGTGGGGTGAAACCGCCACTGCTCTCCAGCTGTCCCCATCCATCCCGGTAACAACATTCATATTCAATCTCGCTTGATTAGAGGCAAAAATCACATTAAAGGTTAAAGTCGTCCTCCTCTGATATATGCAAATGAGAAGGGTAAAGGTGTTTTGATGCTTGAATATTAAAAGGCACTTAAGTTGTTTGGAGTTCGGCCTACTTTTTCTTTTTGATGATGGAAAAGACTGAATAGAGTAGTTAAATCATTTGAATGGCTCAGTTATGAACCGCACAGGAAAATGCAGTCGGCTCATCAAGAGAATAAAAGGCAATTGAAGTTTAATGACTTCAGTGGCAGTTTTATTGACAAAATGCACATTGTATGAATAATAAATACAGATATAGACAGCTAGATAAAGGGAAATTCTTGTACAACAGCAGTGACAATATCATATATATATATATATATATATATATATATATGTACACACACACGCAATATATTACACAATATTACTGTTTTTGGATTAAATAAATGTGGCCTTATTGAGTATAAGATATATATAACAAGGCCACATTTATTTCATCCAAAAAATGGATGACTGTAAAATGACTGTTTTCTATTTGAATATAGTTTAAAATGTAATTTATTTCAGTGACGCAAAGCTGCATTTTCAGCATCATTACATCTTCAGTGTCACATGATCCTTCAGAATTCATTCTAATATGCTGATTTGGAGCTCAGAGGCATTTCTTATGTCTTTTTTTGCATTATTATCAAATAATGTCTAATACAAAACTGAAGTCATACAGCTATACTGGGCCGCACCAGTCAACCTAGCTCATCAATTATAACCCACTATTATAAAGCGTTCCTTGTCAGTTTTATAGACTTCTTTATTGACATGTTTATACCAACATTTGGATAATGCCGGAGGCAGAATATTCTTTTGTCAAATAAATCACAGAGATCTGTCTTATGAAATGTCTTTTCTTTTTTTCCCCAGGATCTGCATGTGATCAGTACAGATGAGAACCGGGTCGTGGCGGCAGTTCAAGAGTGGAACCAGAATGACACTTGCAACCTGTACGTGTCAGAGGCCGGAGGCATTTACTACACGCTGGCTTTGGAGAATGTCATGAGCAGTATGGGATCAGAGGGAAATGTCATGATAGATCTATATGAGGTACCTCTCTCTAAAACACAACAGTTTCATTTATTTTCCACACTGTACAGATGTGTGCTGATTCAATATCACTGCTTAATGTTCGCATTTCTCTGGATATTAAAAGCATGATCAAATTGAATGCACTAATTAATGCTAATTGGGTGTAGTGCTAAATGATTTAATAGCAGTGCTAATTAATTAAGGTATTCATTACATGACTATCAGTGGATTATCTAAACAAGGAGCAGTTAGGAACCCAGAATACTCTCTTTGCATCTAAATCTATCGCTAGAAGGGGAAACCATGGACACAGTGTCAAATATGATAACAGATTTTGTGCCATGCAACATCTGTTTTTTAAGTATTTTCAATTAATATATTATTATGTTAGATACTAGATAGATAGATAGATAGATGATAGGTAGATAGAATATGTGATGTGATGTGATGTGATGTGATGCTGAAGACTGTAGACAATTAATGACTACTGAAAATTCATTTTTGTCAACACAGGGAAAAATAAATTAAAATGTCATAATATGTGTGTGTGTGTGTGTGTGTGTGTGTGTGTGTGTGTGTGTGTGTGTTCTGTTAAGACTACAAACAACTAAACAACTGGATTTGAACATAAAAACTATTTTGCAGCCTGTCTGAACAAAACTGTTTCCTATCCCTGATGTACTATTGACGTTTTCATCATTTAACTCTGATCAATGTCTTTCCAAATACCTGTATGCGACAAGATACCTTACAATCTGAGAGCAGGCAGGGCTTTGGAGTGCTTTTAGTTCCCAAGTTTGTATAGCTCTTAAATTGGTCTGATAGCTCTGCCCGTGTACAAAGGCTGGACTGAAGCCAGCGATTAGGGTTTGGGTGAAGACAACTCGTCTCTTGAAGAATACCCCAGATCTCTATTCATACACCTCTGGATGAAACAGCGCATGCAGCCGCGCATTGCAACAGAGGCCAGCAGGTGTCAAGCTATCTCCTGATCAAATAATTAAACTGTTGATGATAGCAACCCCCATAAAATCACATTTGGCCCTCGGATAGGCTGAAGAGTCTGGTGACTTGATTGAGGTCGCCACCTCCGTGTAACATATGCTAAAATCTCAGCCGACGGCTAGATTGAAATATTCGTCAATTATTTAATAGTCAGTGCCCTTCGAGGCCCATCCCGGGCTGCCTCTCCTCCTCTCTAGTGCTTCCTGGCCCTGAAGAGATGTCACTTCTGTTCAGGACGGACATGGATTACCTTCTCATTCCCTTACATACTCCCATTCCACTCCAATAGATAGATCTTACCAGGAACTGCTATATGTACGGAGCTTTTTAGAAGTTCACTTAGCTGGTTTGTGCCACAGGGACACAAGGTAACAAATGCATCACAGGCTGTTTTTTTTTTTTTTCTATAGGAGGAAATGGTGTAACTTTAGGGATATGATTACTAGTGATTTATCTCTTCCTCATTATCTTTCTTTGTTTATGTTCCCATCCCTAGGTGGCAGGAATAAAAGGTATGTTCTTGGCTAATAAGAAGCTAAATAATGAGGTGAAGACATACATAACCTATAACAAAGGTCGTGACTGGAGGCTCCTGCAGGCTCCCTCAGCTGATCTCAGAGGAAACCGAATCCATTGCATGTTGGTGAGTGGACTTGTGGGAAAGAAAAAAGACAACAGTGTCAATGAAGAGTATAGATGAAATATGATGAGGAAGGAAAAAAAAGAAGAAAAATCAAGATAAATAACCTATCATTTATGAACACCATGTTTTATTGAGTGTCATTTCCAATCAAGCTGTAATTGTGTTAAATGATGTAAAAGGTATGAACTTTTTATTTAATTCAATACATAAAATCTTAGCTTTGAAATTAACCTTAGCAAGAGAAATTAGTCTGACATTTAATTCCAAAATGTTTTTTTATATTTTGTTAAAATGATATCATTTACATCATTGAATGCTATTAAACACAATATATACTTTGATGTTCTTTTTTGTAATTAAAACTATTATTATTATTTTTTCATTAATTCAAGTAAAATATAAAATATTAAGCTTTTTTTGGCTTGGAAACTAACTGAAATTAAGTTTAAGTTGAGGTACAAAATTACTGAAATCATTAATTGAAGCTAAATACAAATGTCTACAAAAAAGCTAATGAAAATCATAATAGCACATAACAAAATTACTAATTAAAAATAAAAATAAAAAGCTTGTTTAAAATATGTGATTCTGGACCATGGGTGCAGCAGGCGCAATGATATTACGCAGCGCCTGAAAATATTCCCAGCTAGGTAACTTCCACTAAGCCTATTTTCAGGCGCTATGTAATATTATTGCGCCTGCTGCACCCATGGTACGGCAGCAAAGTTCCTTGATTATTACACCGGAATGAGAGTATGGTTCCTGGCCATATCGGTCTAGAAAATCGCAACTTTTCATTTTCCGTCGTCTTAGTACACGATGTAACTACAGAAGAGTCAAGTTTTAAATAGGAAAATATAGAAACTCTTTGGTCATTTTTGAGTGAGATGCTAACGGTCTAATCAGATTCAATGATCTATGCTTAGCTAAGCTAAAAGTGCTACCGCCAGACCCGGAGATCGGCTGAATGGATTCGAAAACGGTAAAACTCAACTGTTTAACTCTAGGCGAGTTGGAAAATGAGCCATTTTCAAAAATAGTGGAGTGTTCCTTTAAGACTGGTTTTGTGCTCCAGGGTCACATATCAATAAATACTATAACAATAATGTATAACTAGTACTAAAATAACACTGTTTGAGATGCATTGGAAATGTTCCTGTGATGTTCACTGTTGGACATGAAATTAAACTAGTAAAGATATGAAAACTTTGTTTTGAGAGCGTCTATTTTAGAAAAAAAAGAGTCAAACATGTTATTGAAGAAACACTCCGTTACATATGGTCATGCTTGATGATATTTTAAACAATTTTGCACAATAGCACCATTATAATAATAAAAGTAATAAGTCGTAATATGCCAACAGAATGCACATTCCTGTAGACACCGGTGTTTGGATGAGGTCTACGTGATCAGTGCTGCTTTTCAAATGACAAGACGTATATTTCATTCCGTGGAGATATTATCCATCCCCAGTGAATGGCCTCCGCAACCCCCCCAAAATGCAAACAAAAACAATTACCCTTTGATAAACTAATTAATGGTCCCACTGTTGGCCTTGCCTTCACCATCCATTACAGAGCTATTTGTTAGAAAATGTCAAAGTTTTAATAAACCCCTAAACAACCCTTGCAACATGTGCTTACCATTGGCATTTCCAGACTTATAATGAGAATTGTGTCACTAAAGGTTATTCCAATCAAAATTAATGTTGGGAGGGAAAAAAGTCACGAGTCTTTGCTGTTATGGGATTTTGTAAATGGGATTTTATTCGAGCCCAATCACAATGACAGTTTAGTGGAGGCCACACACTGGGGGTCACACCGATGTTGAGACCCTGCTTGATCGAGATGATTGTTTGTGTTGCTTCTAGCCGTACTGTTCTCTGCATCTTCACCTGCACGTATCTGCAAACCCATACACATCCGGAAACATAGCCAGCAGAGAGTCGGCCCCTGGAATCATAGTAGCGTCAGGTGAGTTTGGGTAAAAGGACTGACGCTGATAACAATATTCTGCACATACAATGCAGATCTTATTTGTATTCATACATAAAGTGCAAATATGCTCTACTGTTCAAAATTTTAGGGGTATGCTGGTGCAAAAAAAAAAAACTATAGTGTGAATTATTAATTTATAAGAATATTAATACATTTTAAAATGTAATTTATTCCGGTGATGCAAAGTTAAATGTTTAGCAGCCATTACTCAGTCTTCAGTGACCCATATTAATATGGGTCAACTTGTCTGCGCCGGTAGCCTCGTGGTTAGTGCATCGACATATAGCGCAACTGTGCTCACAGCGACCCGAGTTTGAATCCCACCTTGAGGTCCTTTGCTGATCCTGCTCCCCCCTCTCCACCGCAGTACTTTCTTGTCATCTCTCCACTGTACTTTCAAAATAAAAGGCACAAAAAGCCCATAAATATTATATATATATATATATATATACATACACAGAAAAAAAACAGTAATATTGCAAAATGTTATTACAATATAAAATAATGGTTTCTATTTTTAATATCCTTTAAAATATAACGTATTCAGGAAGGATGTGTTTAATTGATAAGAAGTGATAGCAAAGATCTATGTTGTTAGAAAAGATTTCTATTTTGAATAAATGCTGTTCTTTTTAACTATTTCAAAGAATTCTGAAAAAGTATCGGTTTCCAAAAAAATATTTGGCAGCACAACTGTTGCCAACATAATTCCTAAGCAATTCTATTAAACAGCATTTATTAGAAAGCTTTTGTAAATAAATAAATACATTCTGACAAAAATCTTGTTATAAAATAAAAATTGTATTACTGTTATTCATGTGAAAACAGTCGTGCTGTTGTTCTAATAAACAGCATTTAACTTTCTCAAATAAAAAAAATTAATTGATTGATTGATCGATTGATCGATCAATCAAGTATTCATTTCTGACAAAAATCTTCTGTTATAAATAAAAAAATACATCTAAAATAATCTTATAAATCTAATATGCTCAAGATTTTTTTTTTATTATTATTGTCGTTAAGCATTTTTTTGTGGAAAATGTGATAAAACATTTTTTATAAAATATATATTAATAATAATAATACAAGTATTAATTTCTTACAATAAATAAATAAATAAAATCTGACTGTACCCCCAAACCCATTGTTTGTTTTTTCATGTATATTTGTTTACCATAAAAGTACAGTATTATCTGAAACAAATACTTACATATGTACAAATTTTGTCAAATTTAATAGTATTAATTCTGCATACATATTTCCCTCATGTTGTTTCATTAACAATACCTGTAGTAATTATATAAAACTCTGGTTACTTTACTTTCTTAATTTGGAACTGCTTTATAAAAATGTGCCTGAAATGTATCATTGCAATTTTGGATCCTCCGTTAATCTTTAAAGAAGCATTTCAAAGTTGAAGACACATATTTAGAAAAAGATTAATAAAACTGAATACTCAAGGATTATTTGCTTTGGTTACAGACAGGTAGAAAAATTGTCTAGATGACAGGTACTGGAAGAAGAAAATACTTTTTAAAGTGTGTAGTTCTTGTATTCTTCCTTAAATCCCTGACATCAGTTCGTTTTTTGTCCTGGAACTCCAAAGCGAAGCATATTTAAATTCCTTTCATCTTGAGCGCTTATGACACTGTTATTGTTGAAGACATTCATTTTGCGCTCGTGGAGCGCAGGCATCTGTATATGGACTATAAACAAGATTAGTGTCGTGCTAGCATAAACAAATGGAAATGCTAAGTGCTACTCTTGAGATTAGCGGCAGAGAGTCTTTAGAGCGTTCTTATTATTCTCTCTCCATCATCTTCTGTTTTCACAACCGACTGACTCTTCCACCACTTCAAACTTCAAATGTTTATTTTATAAGATTGAAAGCGCTTGTGACTTTTTCATTTTAATACTCAAGGATTATTTGTACTTTTGCTTTGGTTACAGACAGGTAGAAAAATTGTCTAGATGACAGGTACTGGAAGAAGAAAATACTTTTTAAAGTGTGTAGTTCTTGTATTCTTCCTTAAATCCCTGACATCAGTTCGTTTTTTGTCCTGGAACTCCAAAGCGAAGCATATTTAAATTCCTTTCATCTTGAGCGCTTATGACACTGTTATTGTTGAAGACATTCATTTTGCGCTCGTGGAGCGCAGGCATCTGTATATGGACTATAAACAAGATTAGTGTCGTGCTAGCATAAACAAATGGAAATGCTAAGTGCTACTCTTGAGATTAGCGGCAGAGAGTCTTTAGAGCGTTCTTATTATTCTCTCTCCATCATCTTCTGTTTTCACAACCGACTGACTCTTCCACCACTTCAAACTTCAAATGTTTATTTTATAAGATTGAAAGCGCTTGTGACTTTTTCATTTTACTCCTTCAGGCTTGTGTCTTCCGCGACACTCGCCGACTATATTGCCTCCGGATGCACACTGATGAAATATAAATGTCTTGGCACTGTAACTATCTGGATAAGTAATCCTAGGAGGAGAGCGACTATTAGATATTAGGCTCTAAACTGACGTTTAGTTGATTGATTTGATGGCAGAAGGGTTGTGGAGATGCCACAGATTTCCTGAGTTGCTTAGCTTATTAGATAGAGAGGTTTTCTAGAACTCCTACTTACCTCACAGGGTCAGACTCTGATTTCATTACACATGATGCATTTGCTGCTATAAAAAGCTATCTATCTATCTGTCTATCTATCTATCTATCTATCTATCTATCTATCTGTCTGTCTGTCTGTCTGTCTGTCTGTCTTCCCATCCGTTTGTCTATCTGTTTATATATTTTTTTGTCTGTTTGTCCATCTTTCTCTCCATCCATCCAATCATCTCTCCATCCATCATTCTCTGTCCATTCATCCATCCATCCATCCATCTTTCTGTCCATCCATTTGTTGATCTGTCCATCCATCTTTATGTCTGTCCATTCATTCATCCATCTTTCTTTCCATCCATTCATTGATCTTGTCCATCTATCTTTCCATCCATCCATCCATCTTTCTGTCTGTCCATCTATCTTTCTGCCCATCCATTCATCCATCCAACCATCTTTCTGTCCATCCATCCTTTTATCTGTCCATCTATCTGTCCATTCCAACCATCCATCCATCTTTCTATACATCCATTCATCCATCTTTCTGTCCATCCATTCGTTGATCTGTCCATCTATCTTTCTGTCCATCCATTCATCCATCCGTCTTTCTGTACATTCATTCATCCATCTTTCTGTCCATCCATTCGTTGATCTGTCCATCTATCTTTCTGTCCATTCCATCCATCCATGCATCTATCTTTCTGTCCATCCATCCATCCCTTAAATGCATGGATTTATCTTTTCATTGCATCATTTGAATTTTTCTCTTTGAATTTTTTTTATCTTATCCTGCAGTACATTATGGAACAAAATCCATCCATCTTTCTGTCCATCCATCCATTGATCTGTCCATCTATCTTTCTGTCCATCCATCCATTTATCTTTCTGTCCATCTATCCATTGATCTGTCCGTCTATCTTTCTGTCCATCCATCCATTAATCTATCCATCTATCTTTCTGTCTATCCATCCATTGTTCTGTCAATTCATCCATCCATCCATCCATCCATCCATCCATCCATCCATCCATCCATCCATCCATCCATCCATCCATCCATCCATCCATCCATCCATCCATCCATCCATCCATCCATCCATCCATCCATCCATCCATCCATCCATCCATCCATCCATCCATCCATCCATCCATCCATCCATCCATCCATCCATCCATCCATCCATCCATCCATCCATCCATCCATCCATTTCTGTACATTCATTCATCCATCTTTCTGTCCATCCATTCGTTGATCTGTCCATCTATCTTTCTGTCCATCCATTCATCCATCCGTCTTTCTGTACATTCATTCATCCATCTTTCTGTCCATCCATCCATCCATCCATGCATCTATCTTTCTGTCCATCCATCCATCCCTTAAATGCATGGATTTATCTTTTCATTGCATCATTTGAATTTTTCTCTTTGAATTTTTTTTATCTTATCCTGCAGTACATTATGGAACAAAATCCATCCATCTTTCTGTCCATCCATCCATTGATCTGTCCATCTATCTTTCTGTCCATCCATCCATTTATCTTTCTGTCCATCTATCCATTGATCTGTCCGTCTATCTTTCTGTCCATCCATCCATTAATCTATCCATCTATCTTTCTGTCTATCCATCCATTGTTCTGTCAATTCATCCATCCATCCATCCATCCATCCATCCATCCATCCATACATCCATCTTTCTGTAAATCCATTCGTTGATCTATCCACCCATCCATCCATTCATCCCTCTTTCTGTCTGTCCATCCATTGATCTGTCCATCTATCTTTCTGTCCATCCATTCAGCCATCCAACCATCTTTCTGTCCGTCCATCCTTTTATCTGTCCATCCATCCATCCCTTAAATGCATGGATGCACGCATCATTTGAATTTTTCTCTTTGAAACATTTTTTTTTATCTTATCCTGCAGTACATAATTGAACAAAATCCATCCATCTTTCTGTCTGTCCATCTGTTGATCTGTCCATCTATCTTTCTGTCCATCCATCCATCCATTTATCTTTCTGTCCGTCCATCCATTGATCTGTCCTTCTATCTTTCTGTCTATCCATCCATCCATCCATCCATCTTTCTGTCCATCCATCCATTTATCTATCCATCTATCTTTCTGTCCATCCATCCATCCATCTTTCTGTCAATCCATCCATCCATCATCCAACCATCCATCCATCCATGTTTGTCTGTTCATTCATCCATCCATCTTTCTGTCCATCTATTCGTTGATCTATCCATCCATTTTTCTCATTGAAACAGTTTTTTCCCTTTTATCCTGCTGTACATAATGGAACAAACCAAGTTACAAAAGAGTTATTCTGTCACAGAATATTACACACATTACAACATTATGGGTAAAAGTGAAAGAGAGTATATATTCTGTAGCTGCCCTTGCATTTTACAGTCTGAAAACATGCATTGTCTAACCTTCAAACTAATCTAGTCAACATTAGTAATCACAAACTAATAATGGAATGTAGTCATTGTGGGTGAACGACAGTGGTGGACAGTAACGAAGTAGCTTTACTTCGTTACTGTACTTAAGTACATTTTCAAGTATCCGTACTTTACTGGAGTAGTTTTATTGTGAGTAACTTTTACTTTTAC
>NW_015537996.1:0-3334 GCF_001515605.1 Sinocyclocheilus anshuiensis
GTGTTTTTTTTCTTGCCATTTTCTGCGACGTATGACAGGCAGTGCACTTCCAAGTGGTCTTTGCAGCTGCTCAGCTGATAGGCTGGTATGACCCCAAGGTCACACGGGTAGAACATGCAGGTTTTGGTGTGGTGCTCGGGGAGGACAAGTAAGTACATTGATCAGTATGTAAGTCACCTTTATCATCTTTCCACCAGGGTGACTCATAGGGCTGTAACAGCTAGTAATCAATAAAATTAATAATAAAAATAATCAGCAAATTTTGATTGGTCGAGGTGACCATGATTTTATTTATTTTTTTATTTTTGCCATATGGACATCACCTTGACGTAGTCACCACTGATAAGCTACTCCTAAATGTAATGCAATTTAACTCTGTGAAATATTATTACAACTTTTTTATAATTTTCTGTTAATATATTTTAAAATGTAATTTATTCTTCTGATGGTAAAGCTGATTTTTTTTTGCCACCATCACTCCAGTCTTCAGTGTCACGTCATCCTTCATTCTAATATAATTGGTGCTCAGAAACATTTCTTATTATCAATGAGTGCGTTTACATGCACGTTCTTAAGCCGATTATGTTTAATATGCCGACAACACACATGTTCATGTAAACGCGGTAACCTCTTTTCTTTTATCGGAGTAAGGTCATAAACAGCTTAAGCATAAACTGGTCGACACAGGTAATTTTTTACCTCTTACTCTGATTTTTCGCTGCATGTAAACGCATTAACCTGCTTTCTGTCAGCTTATTGAAGTGCGCATGTGTGATACGTGACCGGAACGCATCCTTAGTGCAGATTTAAAGGGTTAGTTCACCCAAAAATTCAAATTAGCCCATAAATTACTCACCCTCAAGTCATCCTAGGTGTATATGACTTTCTTCTTTCAGACGAATCCGGTCGGAGTTATATTAAAAATTGTCTTTGATCTTTCAAGCTGTTAATGCCACTCAGCGGGTGTTGCATGCATCAGTCCAAAAGAAGTTAAATAAAAAGCGCCCATCCATAAAAAAAGTGTCTCACACGGCTCCGGGGGGGTGAACAAAGGCCTCCTGTAGCGAATCGATGCGTTTTTGTAAGAAAAATATCCATATTCAAAACGTTATAATCACTTTAATGTAGCTTGCGCCAACAGTTGTACATGGAAGCAGCTCTGGGCGGATTATGTATGAGTTCAGCGTTGCGCATACTGGTAAAAAATGTATAGCCTGAATGCACTGTAAGTCGCTTTGGATAAAAGTGTCTGCTAAATGCATAAATTATTATTATTAAATTAATTATAAGCTGATATTTGTGAGTTATCAGCTTACTGGTGTGCATATAAACTAGGCTTGCCGCGATAGACGGTGTTGACGGTGATACCGGTCGGTGTTAAGCCGCAACACCGGTTACGTCACTTGCCTACCACCTACCACTGACCCCCACCGTCATTTTGATTTTTTTATAGAAATAAAAATCTTTTAGTACAGTAAAAGAACAGACAATTACAATTACAGTTACAATTAAAAACTGAACGCGGCTGCTCAATGCAGCGTGCCGATTACTTTATTTAAACTTTGTGTCATTTATTTATTTTATTTGACATCAAGGTGTATGCCGTGGCTCCAAGCTTTCTTACTCGTTTTGCTAATAAACGTTCTACGTTTCTTATTTATTTGGTTATATTTTATACATGTGTACTTAGCCTATTTCCAGTTTTGTATACCTATTTAAACTTTATGTAAGTTTTTGGTTATTTTATATTAGGCATAGCCTGCCCTATAGCATGGTGTATTTGTATTTGTTTTGCTAATAAAAAAGTTCTATGTTTTATATATACGCTAAAGTGAGTTTGACGTTGTATTTTGTTGTTGCCTTCAAGCAATTGACGCCTAACTGCCGCTAATTCAAAAGTGAAAGTAAAATGCACACGGCGCTTTCAAGCTATTTAAAAGCGACGGAAAGCGATGAAAGAGGGAAAATTCAAACGAACTAAAAACGAACAATTGCTTTACACCGAATTGCCACTATTTCAAAGTGAAAGTAAAACGCGCACGGCGCTTTTAAGCTATTTAAAAGCGACAGAAAAGAAGGAAAATTCAAATGAACTAAAAACGAACAATTGCTTTACACCGAATTGCTGCTATTTCAAAGTGAAAGTAAAATGCGCACGCCGCTTTTAAGATATTTAAAAGCGAAGGAAAGCGAGGAAAAGAGGGAAAATTCAAACGAACAATTGCTTTACGCCGAATTGCCGCTATTTCAAAGTTAAAGTAAAATGCGCACGTCGCTTTTACAAGCTATTTAAAAGCGAAGGGAAGCAAGGAAAAGTATTTCAAAGTTAAAGTAAAATGCGCACGTCGCTTTTACAAGCTATTTAAAAGCGAAGGAAAGCAAGGAAAAGAGGGAACGCCCCCAGGGTGATACCGGTATTACCGGTGTTGTCACACGTCGATTAACCGGTGGGAAAATGTCCTCACCGTCACAACCCTAATATAAACATGCTCAGTGTTGAAAATAGATGTGCTGTGCAGATTTTTGTGGAAATGATTTGGATTTTTTTTTTTCAGGGTTCTTAATGAATAGAACTGAACATTTATTTAAAATATAAATCTTTTGTAACATTATAAGTGTTTTTACTGTCACTTTTGATCAATTCAGTGTGTCCTTGATGACTAAAAGTATCAATTAATTAGTGTTAGACTTTAATTTGCACATCCTTTGAAGGAGAACGCTGGGCAAGATATCTGATAGAATATTAATATTTGAGTAATCAAAGAAAAAAATCAACAGATTAATTGGTTCATCAAATTAATTTTTTAGTTGCAGGCCTAGTGCCCCATGTACCACTAGTTTTAGCTGTAATGAAAATATTGTAATGAATAATCTCCTTCCCAGAAAAAAGTTTAAGACTCGTTCAGGAGACACGGTTCGTCTAATGGACCTTCTGGAGGAGGGTCTGAAAAGATCCATGGACAAACTGAAGGAGAAGGGGAGAGATAAGGTGAGCCCCTCAAACTCTGAGGAAACTCTGAAAGCCTCCTTCCAGCTCCCTTTTTGTGTGTGAGTACTCAGTTTAGTTCAGAAAAATCAGTAGATCTCAAATGAGACCAAGGGCCAGCTGTACCAATTACTGCCTATATTACTCACAATTCCTTTGCATTCAGAAATGAAGAACCTCCTAATGCCTAATGCAATTGATTGCTATCTCACAAAGAGTGCCGAGAACTTCTGACAGTAAAGGAGTTTGAAAAATACAATTATGTTTTTTCTGACACAAGTAAAAAAGTATTTAGACATTTGGATGTCCTCAAATTTTTTTTTTTTTTTTTTTTTTTTTTTTTTTTTT
>NW_015537996.1:3494-7893 GCF_001515605.1 Sinocyclocheilus anshuiensis
GAGTCCTTAAAATTTTTTTTTTTTTTTTTTTCATTTTTTTTTTTTGGGAATGTTAATGGCACACATACGTTTTTTTAAGTTTTCATAGGCAGAAAAGTTAGCAGGTGTCTAATCATGCAATATTCCTGTGAGTATAATCAGTTTGAACCAATGGTGTAGGACAGAGCCAACATTCAATCTGATCTGCTGATCTAAAGCTATTTTTTTTATCTTGTTATAGCACTCTTATTATTAGTTATGTTCATTCTCCTTTAAATGGACACACATCCGTAAAAATCAAATATAGTAATACAAGTGTAAAAGTGCAGTCACTTTTACCTCTGTAAAATTTCATAGGTGAAGTCATCATTTCTATAGGAATCAGCATGATCTGTAGTTTCATGAAGTTCACCGCACAGATTTCACTCGTGTTCAAGTAGGTCATGCAGATTTTTAAAGCTTCTTGGTTTGAAAGTGACGTCCATGCGAGTAGTGCGTCATACATAACTAAACCATTGGAAAAAAAGACCCTTTTTTTTTTTTTTTACCTGTGAAATGTCACTAATTTGATTTTATGATTAGCTAATTTTTTCCTCCTTGAGTATTCGGAACATACTTGGTTACTTGTTTTTTGTAAGGGTGGCAAAGTCTTGCCTGCTCTAACCTCACAATTTTTTGAAACCATATGTTGCAGGTTCTGACCCCGGAAGAGCTGTTGAAGGCTCAGCGTGCTGTGGCTTTTGGATGCATTAAATATGCAGACCTTTCACACAACCGCATCAATGACTACATCTTTTCCTTCGACAAGATGCTAGATGACAGGGGAAACACTGCGGCCTATCTCCTCTATGCCTTTACACGCATCAGGTATTGGATATGGATATTTTCATCCACATCAAATGAGCCCTGCTGGGTATTGATCTGCATCAGTGATGTGGTGCAAATTTTTTTTTTATGGTATCTAATTATTTATTCTAAAATATGAAAAGATTTTAGTTCATAATAAGATTTTAGTTTTAACCAAAATATCAGAACCAAAAAAAGAAAAGAAAAGAAACAATTATACAAAAAATACATACCTCATACATTAATTCTTATTATGGAAACCCTTATGTAGGACTGGTTATTGACACAGATTTCACAATTTGATTAGATTCTGATTCACAAATTCTGATTCGATTCATTTGAATATGTGTCCGGTACAGTACACATTAGTTTTTCTTAAGGAAAAATAAATAATTCTAAATTAAAACTGTAAATTCTTCAAGGAATTGTCAGTTGCTACATTGCTATAATATTAAAGGTTAAAATTAACAAACTATAAAATTAAATTGCTGTTTATTTTTTAAATAATCAACAGTGGCTGTCATAACTTCTTTTCATGACATATTTATTTCAACATACATTAAAGGGGTGGTTGATTGCGATTTCACTTTTTTAACGTTAGTTAGTGTGTAATGTTGCTGTTTGAGCATAAACAATATCTGCAAAGTTGCAGTGCTGAAAGTTCAATGCAAACGGAGATATCGTCTTTTAAAATTCTGGCAGTTTAATGCCTACAAAAACGGCTGGTAAGGGACTACAACGAGTTACTTCCCGGGTTCGTTACGTCACGAACCCAGATAAACCCCGCCCCCGGGAACACGCAGCAAAGGGGGCGAGGCCATGCTGTGCTGCTTTACAGAAGAGGAAGAGAAAACGGTAAACGGTAGAGGTGCACGTAAAAATCTGTTCATATATGAATCGTGATTCTGTCTTCTTGAAGACATCTCTAAAAATATAAAGAATATTTAATACAGTGCATATATTTAGCAAAATTCTCTAGATTTTTTTTTCTAGTTGACTAATGAGCTATGGACATTGAATGGCTTTCTTATGTCCTATATTGTCTATATTACAGTATTGACCCATCTTCACTGATATGTATGTAGGACACAGGAGGTTTGAGTTTGTGCAAATGAATGAATACATGCATCTATTTTGCAGTCACTGTGTTTTTCTGGCTATAATGTGTGTGTTTGTGACAGATCTACTTATGTTGGCATCCTAGTGGATGCTCGGCACAAGTGCTCTTTTATTTTTACTCTTTATCACCTTGTGTTTGCTCTGATAACCTGATGTCAGGAGCTTGGGGTACCTCAGTCCCTCCGGTTTCATTCATTTCATGCATTTGGAAAGCTTTTTCCTATCTTTAGTGGGCTGTTCTTAACAATTGGTAATAGAAAATCATATTTGGAAGAAGTGAAGTTGAAAATCTGATCCAATGACAGGAGCAGAGCCCAAATAATAATAATTGGCCATGGCAGCAGTTGGTGGGGATTTCAGCATTTGGTTCTTCAAAATGCATTGAACTGAACCTGATCCTCTAATGCTCTGGCAGAATGTACTTTTAGACACTTAGTCATGGTGATGTTTTTTTTTTTGCTTGTATAATGTTTTTCTTATTATATGAGATGTTGCAGCAGTTAAATGTCACTTCTTTCCTTTGTGCACTTACAATTTTTGTTTCGCCATTTCCATTAATCTTATCCTGTGTTGATCTCAATAATAAAACAAAAGAAGAAAATCTGAAGTTCTATCTGCTTATTTTCCACACAGTAGAAACATACTGTAATGAAAACTTATCATAAAATGATTCATATGACTTAGGAGCTGTTTTCCATGTTTTTATGAAGCCATTTTTAAACGGACCGAAAATTTAAATGAAATTAAATGATTTACTGAAAACCTGTTAATCCACCTTACCCCTGAAATTGTATTTGCGTATGGCAGTATAATTATCATTGATGACTAAGTTAAAATATTTTTGTTAACGGAAATAAAAACTAGCATTACTAGGAAAAACTTAAACTAATATACAATTTCATGGCATCAAAACTAGTTAAATAAATGAAAAAAATAAATACTCTAACAAACTTGATGGAAATGTAACAGCAACGATATACAGTAAGCACATTACCTTTTGAAGCCATAAAGTACTAAAACTGAAAAAAAAGAAAACACTAAAACTAAAAAGCTAGAACAATGAACGCACACAAATTAAATTAAAATGACAGAATGCAAATAACAGAAATAAAAAAATAAACATTTAGTTGCTAATAATTGATAATACAGTTTCGTATTCAGGGTTTGCTGTCAATAAGCTCAATTTGATTTTCAACCCAACATAATGTGTCTAGTTTGACCATGCAGAAATGAGATTCATAATATGTACTATAACACCCATTCTTCCATTTATCTCCAGGTCTATAGCTAGACTGGCTAACATCCAGGAGGCCACCTTGCACAAAGCAGCCGAGACCACGGAGGTCCTACTGGACCATGAGAAAGAGTGGAAACTGGGTAAGTGCATCCTGCGCTTCCCTGAAATTCTGCAAAAGATCACAGATGACCTGCTGCTTCACACATTGTGTGACTACCTCTACGAGCTGGCCACCACCTTCACAGAGTTCTATGACAACTGCTACTGTGTGGAGAAGGACCGGCAGACAGGTGGGTCCCCCCAACTAAGAAAGAAAAACATGCTCAGTACCCAAAATTTTAATGGTTATGAGGTCCTAATGGATAAATAAATTTAAAGGGGTCATATGATGCGATTTCAATTTTTCCTTTCTCTTTGGAGTGTTACAAACTCTTGGTGCATAAAGAAGATCTGTAAAGTTGCCCCCACTGGATGCAACAAATGCCTCGTTTGTAATGGGTTTTAATGCATTTGTCTCGTCGCTCCGGCCGGGCACGGTATCAGCAGTATGTGAGTGGCGTAACATTTCCGTCTCACACTTGAGGTATTCGGCCAATCACAATACATTGGATAGCTGGCCAATCACAGCACACCTCGCTTTTTCAGACCGATGAGCTTTGTAAAAATCTACGCGTTTCAAAAAGGCGGGGCATAGAGGAGAAACAATAATGTACAGTATGTGGAAAATAATGTGTTTTTTTTTACTTTAAACCGCATAAACACATTTCATTACACCAAATAATGTTCTTTTTAGCAGCATCATATGACCCCTTTAAGTTCTTGTGGTTGTTGCTGATTAGCAGATGTGTCAGGGGTGTAATCGGTCCAGAAATGCATTTAGTCACAAGTCAGAATAAAGTTTTAAGGTAATGAAAGATGCTAAATAGAAGAACTGTAATTTAGATGTAATTTAAGAACACTGTTTTTCACAGTTGTGTGCAATACGTTTTAATGAACAACAAATGATTCATTTGAAAAGGGAGATCTAATCTAGTACAATATCAGAAAATCCCTTAGTTGTTTTTTTTCTCCCATTTTAATGTCCTCATTAAAATCTAGTAATCTAGTACTTAGGCACTGATGAAGCTACTGTCTCTTGAATTGTACATCTCCTTTAGTCTTTATATTATATGTATATGTATATGTATATATATATATATGTATATATATATATGTATG
>NW_015537996.1:8057-8665 GCF_001515605.1 Sinocyclocheilus anshuiensis
TATGTATATATATATATATGTATATATATATATATATATATATATATATATATTAATGAAATTGAGCTGAAATATATATTAATGAAATTTGAAAAAGGCTTTGCTTATGGGACTTTCAAGTTTTCTTTCATAATTCTTTAGTTTTAAGCACAGTGATTTGAAGGTAAACAATTTCCACAGCAAATGCAAAAATGATTATTTTCAAACAAGTTTCCTAAACTATGTTTAATAGGTTACTTATGCATCTCACATTAAACTAGGAGAAAAAGTATTTTAAGATAACAAAAAAAATCACACAACTTTAATAAATTACCTTTAATGACCAAGACATGGCAGAACATCCTTGATTTGATTGAAATGATCCTGCCTCTTTGCAAATGGCCTGTTTAACTAATGACTGCTCTGCATCGTTCTTCCCAGGGGAAGTGGTTAAAGTCAACATGTGGCGGATGCTCATCTGTGAAGCCACCGCAGCAGTGATGGCCAAAGGTTTTGACATTCTGGGTATCAATCCAGTTCAGAGGATGTGAACTGGTCAGTGCCTTCTTCCTCTCAACACGAGACCTTTTTGAAAAAAAAAAAAAAAAAAAAAAAAAAACTTAAGGGAT
>NW_015537996.1:9072-11935 GCF_001515605.1 Sinocyclocheilus anshuiensis
GGATTCTGACACCTTGTCTACACCGGACTCACATAGGCTGTCTACACTGGAAGCGACAAAGCGACCATTGCAAATCATTTGGATTTTGTGTCAGTATGTCATAAATAGAATTAGGCAGCAGTTTACTGTCGTGGATTTGTCGTGTCGCACCGGATCCAGTGTAGACAGCATCACTGAATATAATAGGTTCTATTGTATTTTGTCACGTCACACTGCATTGTTTACGTCCGGTGTAAACGCGGTGTTATACCAAATAAAATCAATACAACTGTCCATAACAAAAGCTTTGACTTGTATGTAATTTTTCCTCATGTAAATGTCAGGACCATCTGGATCCTGAAAACAACCAAAAAGTCTCTTCATTCCTTCTATATAACAAGTCTGAATCTTATTGTAGTCAGTCCAAAAGAATTAGCTTACTTAATTTTGGTTTACCTAAAGCTTTTACAAAAACTTTACTCATTTAGCTTTTGGACTTCTTATTCCACAATACACATAAAATATTGTTGTCCTTTGAATTGTAATGCAATAAATTAATTTCTTAATGTGATTCTATTCACTGGTTTATTTCTCTTATCTGCTTTCCATTCTTGCTAGAGGCTTTTGGAGCATTATTCAGTTTGAGAGAGTAAGTTACTTAGTTTAGGAGTAGAGTGTTTGTTTTGCTCTTGCCATCAGGATTAAATTAATTGAGGTTGATAAATGCAGCGTCTATGCCTGATAATCTGTCCGAAGATCAAGTGGAATTATTTAATTCATTCATGGAGTCGATGGTTATTTACTCACTGGATGCCCTGCCAATTAGGATTTCTTGATAATTTCTAGTCTGAGATCTCATGTAAAGATACAAACATTTAATCACTTGGTTGAATCCATTAAATTTCTTTTAACCTATTCTAAGGTACTTCATGTGTTTAGTAGGCCTACTTTTCAACCCAAAACACAACACTGTTGTTTCCGATCAAGTGCAATTCAGTGCAGTTCAGTTTGGAAGCATAAGTGATTATGAATCCGTTGTGCCTGCTTTGGTTCAAATGAAAGTCTGGAGATCCTTTGGGGATCGTTAAGCTGCATTTGAAATCCAGCAAGTAAAGTAAGTAAAGACTATATTTCGTTTATGGAGATCCAATGTGTGATTTAAGTGTCCCCTTCATTTTTTGAGCAGTGTACAGGTATGTACCTGTACCTGTACCTGTATGTCTGCTAGAAGCATTTACGTAACAACACGGAACGCGCATGAGAGAGCTTTCTGTGCAGTCTCAATGAATTTAAAAACACTGGAAGCGCAGATAATATCTGGTCCGTTTTAAGTTTTTATGGACATATTTCATCTTCTCTTGTCTAAACATGTACCAGATTACACACCACAATGTGTGTGTGTGTGTGTGTGTGTGTATGCACGCAAATAATGGCACTGATAGGCTACAGTGGTACATCTGATCATGAATGCGATGACCAAAAAGTGTAGTGTGTTCGTTCGGAGGATTATCATGTTAAGGACAGTTTCAAATGACTTTTAAGTATGTGGCCTCCACCAGTTTTAAAATAGTTTAGGATTTGAAAATCATCTAGTGTGTCCCAGGCCTAATGCTCCTCAAAGTGACTCCCATTTTTCCTCCATTCCCATTTTAATATTCATTACTTAGTATAATAGGTCTGTGTTTTATTGGTTGTTGTCCCTCCACCCTCTACACTCCCACTTTTATACAGCATTACATGCCCATTTTTTGAGTCATTTTCAAATCTGAGATATTAACGACCAGTGCTAAAATAGGGGGGTTTCATGACACTTCTCTAAACCTTTAGTCCACCTAAACCCTGCCCCTGAAAGTTTGCGTTCATCTGCCTTCATTTTTAGTGCAACACCACACCTTAAAATCAACAAATTGGTGCGTAAAACTACATTTTCTCTTTTTCAGTGATCTGTTACATTCGGATGTGTCACAATACAGGAGAAAAGATCTGTCATTGTTTTCATTTCATTGCAACTTTAAAGCTTCAGATAAGAATTAAAATTGTTTATTACAATGTAAAAAGTAGTCAGTCTAATGACTTGACCAATCAGAATCAAATATTTCATAACCATGTAATAAATAAGAAATACTTCATTAGAGCATCAAGAAATAACTCCTGTCAAGCCAAATTGTACTTCCTTAATGTATATTTAAATAAAATCTGTAACATCAACAAAACATCACAAAAATATAAGTTATATTAGAACTTACTATAATATATATAATATAGTTTTTTTATATAACTATTATATTGATTATGAAAATAGATCTGTAAATTAAATCACATTTTGATCAGATCATATAGTTCAAAACTCTATGATGGTAAAATGCAAAATAACGGTAGCATAGGAGTCTGGCACAATAAGGCTTTCTAATGTGCAGGTCACATATCCTCAAATGGCTTATCTTGATCAGACAGTCTTAAATAAATAAAAGAGAACATGGCAGCTTCCACTCTAAAACAGCACCTGCTTGAATCAGTGTCATAGCCACTGTACACAACATGGCTAATCTGCCCTTTTGTGTTACTCAAAGGTTGATGCATGTTTGTAAAGAAGGTGTCTTCAGAGTTGTATACTTCCAAATCATGTCACCCAGTTCCTTTAATGCTTAAAACAGCGAGAGTTGTGAATTTCAGAGTCAACCACTGCAATGCATTTGCCTGTGGAATGGTTCTTTAAATAGAATGAGACATTTCATTACTCTGACACTCTCTCTTGTCAGTCTTGATAATGCCAAGTGCACCGGCTCTCATGGAGCACCTCATCACACTATTGTTGTCCCTTGTCTGCAGGCTGAATGGTCGTTGCATTAAAATGGTCCCGTAACTCTCCACAGTACCGGGATTC
>NW_015537996.1:12587-12975 GCF_001515605.1 Sinocyclocheilus anshuiensis
ACACAAACATAAGTTAGCAAGAACACCACAAACACATACCTCAATATATACAGTAAAATGTATAATATACATAATTATATGTAAAATATATATAAATATAATTATATAATATAATAAAGCACTTACTTTTTGAGAGCGGCGTCTCCTCCATGCAAAGCCATATCCGCTCATCTGCTTCAATGGATAAAATAGCTCTCGCTCCGGCAAAAAACACTTATTTTCTGGACAATTTTATTGTTATACATTGCATAACAACTTCTTAGAACAAACGGGCTGTCGATCAAAGAGAGGCTGCCTCATCCTTCAATCCTGAATGCTAGTTGGCTATCGCTGCTTGTTGTCACCTCATAGATTCAGCTATAGAGAATGAGGAGATACGTCACGATCT
>NW_015537996.1:13018-18910 GCF_001515605.1 Sinocyclocheilus anshuiensis
CTTGCATATCATTGCTCTTTTGTTGATTTTGATTGCTTCTATTGTCTTCATTTGTAAGTTGCTTTGGATAAAAGGTTGCCCGACTAAGTATTGATAGTTGTGTAAATAATGTCATACTAACAGCTGTCTAATTTTTGGTTGATTGTAATCTATTACATACCTTTCTATCAAAGTTATCTAACATTATCAAGCTGAATTTGTTCTGACTGAATTGGGTTCTTGTCATATTTTATTACCATTTTCTAAACTATAGCGAATAAACTGTGATAATGTGAGAAATGTTGAAGGTGTCTGAATAAATTTTGGTTCGACTGTATCTATTTGATAAATGAAGTTAACCAACTAACATTATACATACTCTTTTGGTTTCTGTACCCAATATTTAAAGAATTTACAAATGCAATAAAAATATTGGTATCGGTACTCGGTATCGGCAAGTACCAAAAATAAAAGTATCTGTATCGGGCGAGTACTGGAAAAAGTGGTATCGGTGCATCCCTGATTTAATACAACAGTTCAATAAACAAGTACTGCCTGATTTTGCTCTATTTCTTTAGCGAAAACAGTTCCAAATATAATAACAGCTCAGCCACTTCGCATCTCTAAAAGCAAACACAGCGGTGTTTCATTCATGAATGAAAGTGCGTTTTTGAACGAATCTAGTGAGTCAGTGATTCATGATTACCCATTCATAAAGACAGTCTCTTGCTTCATTCCTGCATGAATCAGCCGTTCATACGAATCAATTGAATGAATGATTCAGTAATAAAAATCAGTGACTTGCCGCCACCTGCTGGCGGTTTCGGTTTCATTTTTAGTTATAATTTCAGTTATTTAAATCATTTAATATTTCTGTATTCAAAATTTTATATTTAAAACATTAATCTCAACATGAATTTATGAATTTAATTGCACTCATGGCACCTCTGAGCCTCATTAAACGTCTGAAAATGTACCTACAAGCCACTTTTGTGTTCTTCTGTGCACCCTCTGTAGTACAAATTAATTTTTTATTAATACTAATTTCATATGATTGGTAACTTATTTGTCTTATTCTACTTATTATTATATTTTTTTAAATAGAAATTTTAAAAAGCTTATAAACATACATTTTTGAATTTGACAGATGAAAATGATGCCATTGCAAAGGTAAAAAAAAAACGCCCCTGTAAATCACTTTGAGTCAAATATCACCTCGTATTAGGAAGGATAATTTTTGATCAGAATGTTTGATTATTGATCAGAACGTGCTCCTACATTTTTTTTTTTTAATTAGGAGGACAAGCGCTGCTAAAAAGAAAAGTAAGCATAGAGCCATGTGTATCAGTAGCCCATATTAGATCCGTGCATGAGGTCTTAAAGAGACAACAGCCTAAATAAACCTGCTGCTGTCTTTCATTATACAGTGAAAACTGTCCAGTGTTATTTTACAGTTGAATAGATTATACACTGGAAAAAAAAAACTTGTAAGATTTACTTAAAAAAATTATTGTAACAAATTGCACAAGCAGATTTTAATTAAATTTTACTGCTCTAATATTAAGTACAACTCACCTGTCATTATCAGGTCAAATCTACTTAATATCTAACTTAACGCTCATAAAGAAATTAAGTAAAGGTTACCTAATTATATTTCATTTAGATGTTAGATTTACTTAAAGTAATCAAGTAAAGTAAATTTATTGTTTTAGCAACAGGATCCTTGCTTTTATCAAATTATTAAGTAAATCTTATTAATTACTAGTTAGTAGATTGTATTAATTTTTTTTATTTTGTGAGATTTTCACTTACTTGGTTTTAGCAATTTATATTACTGCCTATAATTATGTAAGCATTGCTAATTGATGTTTTATGAATAAACTGTAATCACTTAGTCTATCTTTCACAAATCACACAACTAAAATACATTTAAACAGTTTATTTATCCAACATTAAGTTACTTAATAACATTCACAGTATAGTAAATTCTTTTTTTTTTAAGTGCATTAAGTGAAATTTCACTGGGACTGGAACAACTGCATGTTACCAGGGACTGGAACCCTTGTTTTAAACAATTTCATCAAAAATAAAATAAATAAAACAAAAATATATATGCATTTAACGCACCATACACCGCATTTGTTTGGACAACATAAAGCATAAAATATCGCAAACCATACTTACAAACAACAAGATGTTTTAACTTGTCAGAGCCAGGTGGTATTGACAAAACTGCAAACACAATTATGGAATGGTCCTTCTTGGAACATATTATTTAAACCTAACAGCACTCTGAAACAGTGAAGTTGCAACATTCAAACCAGCACTCTGAACTAGTGCACTTAAAAGTATGCCATTAAAACCTTAATGCATTAAAACATTTTAATCCACAGCTGAATATGTAAACCGTTTAAGTCGTGCTGTAGAAGTAGCATTTAAGATGATAACTTCATCTTTAAAGTTTGAACTTTTGGGGACAGCTTAATCCCATCAAGTTCTAAAATAACTTTCTGAAACTCCTCGAATGTGTAGCGCAGTGCTCGAGAGTATGCAAGGTTAAGGGCATAGATCAGTCCCATAAGCAGCGTGCATGCCTTGGCGGTATTGCCGCATCCTTGCAACATTTCCTTCCCTTCTAGAAGAATGGATACATCTACTGGTTCTTCCCCTTCAGCACCACGGACAATGAGGATTTTTAGTATGTGCAGACTGGCATCACTCCGGCTGTCTTCCTGCATACAATTTACCAGGGGAAAAAAAAAGATAATTCTTTTGAGAAACAAACAGATAATTGCTTCAATCTTCTGAAGTGACTTCATTATCACAGCTGAACAACCACATTCCTACTAAAAATGACCATCATTTAATATAGTTCAAATTATGTTAAACATGAGTTAAATTAATTTAACGGTAATCTTGCATCAGAAATACATTTGTATAACATGGCATAAGATGGCTACACTCCACAGATCGTGCCTCAAAGCCATAAAATTGCCTCTGCACCTTTACGGTGCCAGGAAATCCAAAGATTTTGTAGCGGAGTACAGTGTTTGTAATTAAAAGGGTTGGTTCACCCAAAAATTTTAATTATGTCATTAATCAATCACCCTCATGTCGTTCCAAACCTCTAAGACATTCGTTCATCTTTGGAAAACAAATTAAGTTATTTTTAAGGAAATCTGAGCGCTTTCTTTCCCTTCATAGTCTACACAACTAGCAGTTTCAAGGCCCAAAAAGTTCTTAAAGATATGATTAAAGTAATCCACATGACTCCAGTGGTTTAACCTCAATTTTATGAAGTGATGCAAGTGCTTTGTTTGCACAAAAAAAAAAAATGTACCACTCTATTTACACAATATGAATCTCCAACATGTTCACACAACAATGTCTGCTCTCGTGTAAAAAACATGCATGCATCATGGTGCTCTTGTGAACGTGGCTTGGAGATTAACAATCTGTGAATAATGTGGTAAGTTTTTTTTTTTTTTGGTGCAAAAATAGCTCTCGCATTGCTTTATAAAACTGAGGTTAAACCTCTGGAGTCATGTGGGTTACTTTTATGATGTCTTTACAAACTTTCTAGGCCTCGAAAGTGCCAGCTGTGTAGACTCTCTATGGAGGGACAGAAAGCACTGGGATTTCATCAACAATATCTTCATTTGTGTTAAAAAAATAAACAAATGTTTTAGTGGTTTGGAATGACATGAGGGTGATTAATTAATGACAGAATTTTCTTTTGGGGTAAACTAACTTAACAGAGAGTCGGACTCGTAATCCAAAGGTTGCGGGTTCGAGTCTCGTACCAGCAGGGATTGTAGGTGGGGGGGAGTGAATGTACAGCGCTTCAATACCACGACTGAGGTGCCCTTGAGCAAGGCACCGAACCCCCAACTGCTCCCCGGGCGCCGCAGCAAAAAAATGGCTGCCCACTGCTCCGGGTGTGTGTTCACTGCTGTGTCTCAATGCTTTGTTCCTGTGAAAATTAATATTTATATTGTATCATTACATAACCTATTATTCATACACAATGAACTCTATAAAATTAAGTGAGAACACAAAAGCATGCATGTGCAAGGAGCAGTGATTTGAGCACTTAGAGCAAGAACCATGTGTGGAAAAAGATGGAGCATGCAGGGTCATAGGATAACTACTTCTTTTTCCTGTCTGCTTTGCAGTCTGGCCAAAATAGAACAACTGCCAACACAGTATTAACATCTGTACAGATTCTTAACAGTTGAAAGGAAACTTTCAGAAATTGCAAAACCTTTTGACGCTACTGCTATTTTTTACCATGTAATACTGTAACACGCCTTACTCAGTTTGTCCAGAAATGGTCTTAGCTTGGACCCCACAACACCTCCCTTAGCCTTCATCAGGGCAATCAAATTTGGTGTGTAGTGGTCAAGTTTGAACATGAAGCTCTGCTCCAGGGAAATTGTAGTTATTCTTCTGAACTCCTCCTTGATCTAAATTGACAGAAGATTCAAGAGTACAACAGCAGGACCTGGGTTAAATCAGTCTGATGCAGAGAGCGAGGGTATAAGGCCTTTAAATCCTGTAGAATCTAATCTAGCACTTTCTTTTGTAATGAACAACTAAAAAAAACACTAATTTGGAATCCAAATTTAACTTTGACAGAAGTATATTTAAAGTTTATTTTTCGTTCATGTGCTCAATCAGTAACTGTAATTAATGATATATATTATTAATTCAGATTACTTTTACTTCACCTACCTCAGCTTCACAAAATAAAGCAGGCCATCTTTTTTTGAAGTCTTCAGCAGCTGAACTGCCACTCACAACCTCAAGCCTTCGATAGGAGAATTTTGGCCATTTTTTCTCGAATCACCTTGTTGTTTTTCTTCTGTACTTCATTAAGAAGCACCTGTCTTTCTATTTCCAGACTGTCGTTACTTTCTCCACTTGGATTTGGAGGGAGATAGCCTCCAAAGCCTGGTCACCTCTGCTTTTTTTGGTCTTTTGCAGTTTTGGGCAGGAAATCTCTCTCCAGGGGCCTTTTTTTTCAAGGAGTTGATACGAAGTTCAGGAAGAGGTACTGCACATTTTCTCATTTTAGTGCGGTAATTTGCCATCTTGTATTTAAGACATTGCTGCCCCCCATACATGCCTGAAAATGATGTTCCAGGCTCTTGTAGGCATGGATGCTTCTTTATCAGAGCTTCTACAACTGCCTGAATATGAAGACCAGTGGGATAGGCAGTGTAGTGGAATATCGCTTCTGCAAGCTTCTCAAGTATGTCAGATGTCATGCTTGGATTCTGAAGGAGTGTGCCATCCCTTTCATAAACCTTGTTTCCTTCTTGAAGGGCCATTTCGACATGACATGAAAAGGTGGGTATCACAAAATTAGTTGGGCAAGATTCCGATCGATGCTCTGAGGGCTGTGATAAAATGATGGTGTCAGGTGAACTAAGTGAGGAACTCTCATCCCGGATAGACTGATCCATTGGCACTGGAGAGGAGGAAGCAGTAGGCTCAATGATGGGAGTCAATGTGAGAACAATAGACGGTTGAGTTTTAACTAGTTTGATTGTGTCTTTGTCCTTAATCACATCTGTTGATGTCAGAGTAAAGAATTCATTATCAAAATCTTTGTCCATGTACATGACAGTATAGCTCCCTAGGAGTTGAAAATTATCCTGTGCTGCTGCCAGAAGTTCATCTACGGTGCTAGGGATTCCATCTGGAAGGGTTAACTTGTGAACTTTGGTTTCTTCGATGATAACACGTAGTTGAGTAGGGGAAGACATCATCACAGCCTTGGATAAGCACAACTGTAAGAGAAAACCAAAAACATATTAAAACTCAATAATACAAGATAAAATATTTGTAATTGTTTTTAAAAACATGAAAACAGTACTGCAATATAAGGTGCATGTATATTAAGGCATG
>NW_015537996.1:19607-25499 GCF_001515605.1 Sinocyclocheilus anshuiensis
ATGCAAGGTTAAGGGCATAGATCAGTCCCATAAGCAGCGTGCATGCCTTGGCGGTATTGCCGCATCCTTGCAACATTTCCTTCCCTTCTAGAAGAATGGATACATCTACTGGTTCTTCCCCTTCAGCACCATGGACAATGAGGAGTTTTAGTATGTGCAGACTGGCATCACTCCAGCTATCTTCCTGCATACAACATACCAGGGGGACAAAAAAAAGATAATTATTTTGAGAAACAGAGAATTGCTTTGTTCAGCTGTGATAATGAAGTCACTTCAGAAGATTAAACACATTCCTACTAAAAATTACCATCATTTAATATAGTTCAAATTATGTTAAACATGAGTTAAATTAATTTAACGGTAATCTTGCATCAGAAATACATTTGTATAACATGGCATGAGATGGCTACACTCCACAGATTGTTTCCTCTGAATAAATGTTGCCTCAAAGCCATAAAATTGCCTCTGCACCTTTACAGTGTCAGGAAATCCAACGATTTTGTAGCAGAGTACAGTGTTTGTAATTAAAAGGGTTGGTTCACCCAAAAATGTTAATTCTGTCATTAATCAATCACCCTCATGTCGTTCCAAACCTCTAAGACATTCGTTCATCTTTGGAAAACAAATTAAGTTATTTTTAAGGAAATCTGAGCGCTTTCTTTCCCTTCATAGTCTACACAACTAGCAGTTTCAAGGCCCAAAAAGTTCTTAAAGATATGATTAAAGTAATCCACATGACTCCAGTGGTTTAACCTCAATTTTATGAAGTGATGCAAGTGCTTTGTTTGCACAAAAAAAAAAAAAAGAATCTCCAACGTGTGTTCACACAACAATGTCTGATCTCGCGTAAAAAACATGCATGCATCATGGTGCTCTTGTGAACGTGGCTTGGAGATTAACAATTTGTTAATAATGTGGTAAGGTTTTTTTTGGTGCAAAAATAGCTCTCGCATTGCTTTATAAAACTGAGGTTAAACCTCTGGAGTCATGTGGGTTACTTTTATGATGTCTTTACAAACTTTCTAGGCCTCGAAAGTGCCAGCTGTGTAGACTCTCTATGGAGGGACAGAAAGCACTGGGATTTCATCAACAATATCTTCATTTGTGTTAAAAAAATAAACAAATGTTTTAGTGGTTTGGAATGACATGAGGGTGATTAATTAATGACAGAATTTTCTTTTGGGGTAAACTAACTTAACAGAGAGTCGGACTCGTAATCCAAAGGTTGCGGGTTCGAGTCTCGTACCAGCAGGGATTGTAGGTGGGGGGGAGTGAATGTACAGCGCTTCAATACCACGACTGAGGTGCCCTTGAGCAAGGCACCGAACCCCCAACTGCTCCCCGGGCGCCGCAGCAAAAAAATGGCTGCCCACTGCTCCGGGTGTGTGTTCACTGCTGTGTCTCAATGCTTTGTTCCTGTGAAAATTAATATTTATATTGTATCATTACATAACCTATTATTCATACACAATGAACTCTATAAAATTAAGTGAGAACACAAAAGCATGCATGTGCAAGGAGCAGTGATTTGAGCACTTAGAGCAAGAACCATGTGTGGAAAAAGATGGAGCATGCAGTGTCATAGGATGACTCTACTTCTTTTTCCTGTCTGCTTTGCAGTTTGGCCAAAATAGAACTGCTGCCAACACAGTATTAACATCTGTACAGATTCTTAACAGTTGAAAGGAAACTTTCAGAAATTGCAAAACCTTTTGACGCTACTGCTATTTTTTACCATGTAATACTGTAACACGCCTTACTCAGTTTGTCCAGAAATGGTCTTAGCTTGGACCCCACAACACCTCCCTTAGCCTTCATCAGGGCAATCAAATTTGGTGTGTAGTGGTCAAGTTTGAACATGAAGCTCTGCTCCAGGGAAATTGTAGTTATTCTTCTGAACTCCTCCTTGATCTAAATTGACAGAAGATTCAAGAGTACAACAGCAGGACCTGGGTTAAATCAGTCTGATGCAGAGAGCGAGGGTATAAGGCCTTTAAATCCTGTAGAATCTAATCTAGCACTTTCTTTTGTAATGAACAACTAAAAAAAACACTAATTTGGAATCCAAATTTAACTTTGACAGAAGTATATTTAAAGTTTATTTTTCGTTCATGTGCTCAATCAGTAACTGTAATTAATGATATATATTATTAATTCAGATTACTTTTACTTCACCTACCTCAGCTTCACAAAATAAAGCAGGCCATCTTTTTTTGAAGTCTTCAGCAGCTGAACTGCCACTCACAACCTCAAGCCTTCGATAGGAGAATTTTGGCCATTTTTTCTCGAATCACCTTGTTGTTTTTCTTCTGTACTTCATTAAGAAGCACCTGTCTTTCTATTTCCAGACTGTCGTTACTTTCTCCACTTGGATTTGGAGGGAGATAGCCTCCAAAGCCTGGTCACCTCTGCTTTTTTTGGTCTTTTGCAGTTTTGGGCAGGAAATCTCTCTCCAGGGGCCTTTTTTTTCAAGGAGTTGATACGAAGTTCAGGAAGAGGTACTGCACATTTTCTCATTTTAGTGCGGTAATTTGCCATCTTGTATTTAAGACATTGCTGCCCCCCATACATGCCTGAAAATGATGTTCCAGGCTCTTGTAGGCATGGATGCTTCTTTATCAGAGCTTCTACAACTGCCTGAATATGAAGACCAGTGGGATAGGCAGTGTAGTGGAATATCGCTTCTGCAAGCTTCTCAAGTATGTCAGATGTCATGCTTGGATTCTGAAGGAGTGTGCCATCCCTTTCATAAACCTTGTTTCCTTCTTGAAGGGCCATTTCGACATGACATGAAAAGGTGGGTATCACAAAATTAGTTGGGCAAGATTCCGATCGATGCTCTGAGGGCTGTGATAAAATGATGGTGTCAGGTGAACTAAGTGAGGAACTCTCATCCCGGATAGACTGATCCATTGGCACTGGAGAGGAGGAAGCAGTAGGCTCAATGATGGGAGTCAATGTGAGAACAATAGACGGTTGAGTTTTAACTAGTTTGATTGTGTCTTTGTCCTTAATCACATCTGTTGATGTCAGAGTAAAGAATTCATTATCAAAATCTTTGTCCATGTACATGACAGTATAGCTCCCTAGGAGTTGAAAATTATCCTGTGCTGCTGCCAGAAGTTCATCTACGGTGCTAGGGATTCCATCTGGAAGGGTTAACTTGTGAACTTTGGTTTCTTCGATGATAACACGTAGTTGAGTAGGGGAAGACATCATCACAGCCTTGGATAAGCACAACTGTAAGAGAAAACCAAAAACATATTAAAACTCAATAATACAAGATAAAATATTTGTAATTGTTTTTAAAACATGAAAACAGTACTGCAATATAAGGTGCATGTATATTAAGGCATGTTATACACAATAAATATTTAAGACAAGTTTAAATCTTGAATAAATGCACAAATAATTCCTGATGTTACACAGTCAGTTTTGAATTATTTAAGAATTTACATAAGTTGTACTTTACCTAGTTTGACAAACAGATGTAGTGTTTCAGAGAAACCATTCGGCTAGCCAACTGTAAACACCCACCATTAAAAAAAAAAAAACCTCGGAAAGCGGGACGGGAGAGAGACAGAGTGGGATTATGGCGTCTACTGGGTCAGATCGATAGTTAGGCAAATTAAAACTAAAGAAAAACGTATGCAACTTAAGCTTCGACATGACAAACAACGAACAAAAAAGGTAATATGCAAGAGCTGCGTCACAGCGCATATCAAAAGCTCCCTTATCGGTTCTGTTTTCAGTACTGGAGGCAGATGGCAACCAATGGAACAACAGTAATTCCTATTGGAATAATGCCCAAAACAAAAAGGAATTTTGTAATGGTTTAATGGAAACTATAAGAATTTATGTGATAGTTTCTATTGTTTTTTTTTCAGCAGGGTAATGATACTCATACTGTGCTGCACATTATTGACAATATTGAGCTGAAGCTTGACTTCGCAAATTTAAAATCGCAATTTGATATTTCCCCCAAATCGCACAGCCCTAATAGGAAGCCAGTGGGTACATGTCAGTGAGTTGTGACTGCGCAATGACTTTGATTGTGCCCGTTGACTCCAACTTGAAACATCTAAAATGCTCACAGTACCATGCACTTTGCAGTTTCACTACAAACACTAAGCTGTCATGAACCACAATGATTTGTAGTATTTCAGCAAAGTCAGGCAAGCCACCAGTGGAGCCATACACCAACAACATACCAATAACATAACTGATGCCTTGAAATTCCGCCGTGTTAGTCAAATGAACAACGGTTTCTGCAGGAAATTCCAGTGAAAAAAACTCTACCTCTAATGGAACTCTTGACAACTTTGACACAGAGACAGCAGGTTTTTTTTTATCTCTGAAGCCCCGATATAGTATGCAATCATGGACTGGTGTTTTTTGGCCATAGACTTCAAAATGTTGCGGAAACAACTTGTTTGTCTCACAATCTTCTTGAAGAAGCTGTGCTTAGCTTCAAACCTCATCGTCCATAAGGACACCGGTGGACCGAATTCTTTAATGAGCTGTGGGTAATGCTCTAAAAAATGGTGTTTTGGAATCAAGTTCCCTTCTGGAAAAAGACTGCAAAATCTATGTCTGTGCTCAGTGATCAGGCTATCAAGGTGACCAATGCTTTTATCTGTGTGGTTATGTGACATAACTAAGTCAACAACATCTTTGAGGGTCATCAACATCTGCCATGCCTCTTCCTCTTCCGGCACTTTGGGGCCAATCATAAGTGTAAGTAGCCTCAGTAAGCACCAATTTTCATGTGCATTACCACCAATGGTTTTACGAGAGGCAAATGTTGGTGGTATACCTTGGGGACAATTTGTCCTGTCTTTCCACTTATATGGGAAATGCTTGATGATTCTGTTGAGCTCTTCAAGAGAGAAAAGCCTCTTCTTTATCAAGATATCCAAACACAATGCCAATCCTACAGGTACAATACCCTCAAGTAAATCGTGCAGTACATCAGGTGGGTAACCTGTTGTCACATGAAAATAATTCAATCGTTGAGTAACTGCACATTGCCTTTTAACTCCATGGCTATGGGTGTCACTAGCCAACGCTGCTTCAACATCCAACTGGTGTTGCTCCTTTGTTCTACCAGGGAATGATCCTGTCCTCACTTCAGTTTCCTGAAATTGGGATCGCTCTCCAATACAAAATCTGCAATTGTAAGACCCACTTAAACTTTCAAGAAACCCACCGAGTGAGTGAGCCCCAAGGCTATCTGCAATCACAGAAAATACTGTGCCTTTTATGATTTTTCCCAAACACGGCACAAAAATGCCATCCTCTTCAAAGCTTTTCAAATCACTTAATAATGGCTCAAGCACTCTGGAATAGCCACATTTCTTAACATCAGCTGCCTTGCACAAAACGGACAAGTAAATTGATGATAGTGTAGACCTTAATGCAGATGGAATATCAGCCAACACCCAGTAGACACCTGTTACCTTGTGCTTCTTGCGGGAGGTTCCTAAAGGGTTACATATTTCAAAGTCATCACAGTAGAGTAGAAGTGAAAGTCTTGCCTGCTCTCTAGATAGAAATTTGTTATTCTTGAAGTGGGAACCATCATGAAAACTACTGTACTGACATGAAGAACCACAGTGCCTTGCACTCTTCAAAACCTTCTCCTGAATGTCACTATTTTTAAGAATTTCTGACAAGGACTTCAAAATTGGTAGACTTGTGCCGGTATTCGGTAATGCGGATATATCACGGTAATGACTATGCACGATATTGTTATCGTGGGCACTTCTAAATACCGTGAATAATTATTGAATAATTAAAGAATTTTGAATGCATTTTAAGAATACTTTTACCATCAACTGGTCAAAATGCACAACACCGCTGTATGCTGCGTGAAAGACACCTGCGCACTTT
>NW_015537996.1:25509-30451 GCF_001515605.1 Sinocyclocheilus anshuiensis
TGATAATACCGTATACCGTGATAAAAGCATTAGCAATTAATCGCAACATGAAAATTTGATACCGGCATATCCCTAGGTACATATTGGAACGTCCTTCCCTCTTCTGCATCAAGTATATACTCCAATGGTTCAACAACAGAGAAATGTTCCGTTATGTACTTAATTCTCTGGTACGCTGTGCCAAGGGGACCTTCTTCACTTAAGGCTGCATTGAGAGGATTTAACTGGCAAATGCTACTTACCAAATCTGTGATCACCAATTCTTCAACAGAGCAGTTATGGGATTTTAATGTGTTAAGGACAATGTTTCTGATAACAGGTGCAGATGCTGCACCCACAATAAACTGAAGCTCCTCTACAATGACATCAATACATCTACTAGGCACATTAAAGATGTTCAAAATATTGCCTCTCGGAGTTAAAATTACACAAATTACATACCAGACATGTAAATGAAACAACTTGCCCTAACTGTTCAGTTTGAGTATGCTCTCTCGATAAATGTGTGCGAAGTGCACCCCAACTTTTAAATGAACAAGGACAATCTGAGTACAAGCAGGGTACCGACCGACCTTGTCCAGTCTGTAGATGTTTCAATCTATAATGTTTTAAGAGCTGTAAGCGTTTTGAAGTTCTAAAGCTGCAATTTTTGCATGACCAACTCATAACATAGAAAGCCTACTGTTTCTCCTTGATGACACCAGGGTTGGAAAACATCAATCTATCCTTCTCCCTAGACCTCAAATTTCCACTGTCTTGACTTGTCCTAAGAGTAAGGTCACCCTGTAAATGAACAGACACATCAATCCCATCAATTTATTATACTACATCAATGATGTAAAACACTTAACCACTATTTAATATTTTGCAGTGAAGAATAGATAAAAATATCAAGAGCAACTTTAAGCATGCAAATACATGCATAGATTTATACTTGCCTGAATGTGATAATTGAACCAAAAACTTGCATGTGCTCTGTATCCAAACCCTGATATGATACCGTTTACTTCCTGTTGATAGAAACATGTGTTAACAAGACTTGGCTTTTGACCAGCAAATTACAGATTGTTTAACAATAGAAAAATATTACCAGATATTGACAGGACTCACATGAGAGACTTTACACTTAAATGTTCAATTAAGTTTGATCAAACATTTTCTTTAATCAAACTTCTCACTTTACTTTCCTTAAATTTGCATCAAATGCATACCCTTCTTTAAAAAGGAAGCATTCTAATGTATTCAACCCTGGCAACAAGTGCATTAGGGTTAGCTTAGCATAGTGTCAAAACAACAATTTACAAGATTAATACCATTGCCCCATTCTCAAAAATTATTGCTCTATACCCACTCTAAAATATAAATCAAGCGTAATAACTTCTTTAATCCGGTATGGCCTATCAAAGAATGACGCCGAAAATATTTTAGTATTCTAAACTGTTAAAGGCTATACATATTAAGGTTGCATTATAAGCATAATTGTTTCTAATGGAAATATCCGAGATGGCGTGGGGAATCTGTATAGATTTGATAGAAGGAATTTTCTGGAACGTCTTAAGTTGTACAACTTTTTACTTGTGAACTTTCTGCGGAAGGGCGCCCTCTGGCTACGAGTATGAAGAAGCATATATTACGATAGTTTTTATTATTTTCATTATTTCATGACAGTTTGGAGAGCAATAACTAGGTGTCACACATACATGTACACACGCAAAGCTGTGTTGCACCGGTGATACTGTAGTAAATTAAATCATTCATTACACAAACCCTTTTGTTCATGGCACGTGTAGCTCTGTGCAGGCCTAGCTGCTCAACTGAGTGTGTAAGATTTAGTGCGATTGCAAGTTCCTGGGCAATATTCATTATAAAAATGTCTAACTTTTTTCCATAGTCAACAATACTTTAGCAGGAAAGCGGTTAATGTTAATTATGTTCAGTTTAAGTAATGTTAGGTAGCTAGCAGTTACAACGGCAACTAATCTAATAATAGTCTAATAATTTCCGATTAGTTTCAATTATTAACATGAAAAACTTTGTGTGCTTTGTGGAACTATAAACTATTAAAAAACTTTATCACTGAAATTACTAATGCCAGGCTATGCGATTAGGATGACTGTTTTTCAAAATGCGGCTGGCTTGATCGGCAGCTGGTCGAGTCAGGTAAACGAAAATCATACAATGCACACGAATAAAATAACATGAACCAATATTTTATCACTCACATCCAAAACATAAAGATAAACTTACCTTGAACATGACAAATTCCAGCCATGCAGTACCTCTGTAATGATCCCAACCGACTCCGATCCACTGCGCGGGTAAAGTGTCTCCAAACACGCATGTGTGGTTTCAAATGCGCTAAAGTTTTCGATTAAAATTTACTTAATATCACTAGGTTTATGTGCAATGACTATAAAAGATTTAAATATTACAAGTAAACACATAATAATATGTAACTCTGTCCATTCAGTTCATTTATTACATGAATTAATTGTGTATGTATTTAAAATTTTACTTAGGGAATTCTAGTTCTCATTTAAATGTAATAATACAATATAAAAATTATGAAGGTTAATTTAATATATTTTACTACACCAAAAAGTCATTTTTTTCAGTGTAGTTAGACCTAACTGAAAACATTTCTTGTTATTGTTTTTGTTTGTGCTATTGATTGTCATTAATTTATCTGTTCATATTTTATTATTTACTATTTACTTGTCTTTTTTAGTTAAAATAAATTCAATTCTGAGTACACATGATTCTTGGGTAGGGAGGGGAGGGGGTGTGGTCCATGAGAAATAGTCTTGCCACCACAGCTGGAAAAAATCCTAGAGGAAACACTGCATGCATTTAATAAAATTAGAAAAATGCATTTACAAAGGTAAAAAGAAAATGCCCCTGAAATCACTTTGAGTCAAATGTCAGCTCGTATTAGGAAGGCTAATTCTTGATCAGAATTTTTTATTATTGATTAGAAGGTGCTCCTAAATTTTTAATTAGGAGGACAAGCGCTCCCAATTACAAGAAGAAAAACACTGCTCTTAAACTGGGTGTGTGACAGGTATGGCTGTGGAAATTTTGTCAAAATATTTTTTTTTGCTTTAACCCCATAATTTTCACACATCAGGGAGCCGCTCGATTTCGCGATATAGTGGCACTCTGTGTAAAGGGAGCACATCTTACAGTGTGTGCATAATTATTAGGCACGTTGATATTCTGATCATATTTTTTTCCAAGCACATTTTACCAATTCCAAACCACATCAATCTTAACTACTATTATTTTTGTATTTAATCATTTAGAAGTGATATATAATTGTCCATGAAGGCTGGAAATGAAAAATCCTTATTAAGGTGTGCAGAATTATTAGGCAGGTTTTCTTTTACGGATGAAATGAGCCAAAAAAGAGATTTAACACATTAAAGCTCATTGGGTCAGCGGGGTCAGAAAAAAAAAACAGGTGGAGAAGAAAATATGCATGTTAACTGCAAAATAATGAAGAATTAACGTGAAGAATTAAGTGTGAAACCATCAGGAACCTTTTAGTCTCCAGTGCCACTATTTTCCAGAGCTGCAACCTTGAGTCTCCAGAATTACAAGGTGTCAGGTTCTCAGAGACTATGCTTGGGTAAAAAATCCTAAAAAATGACCCCTACTAAATAAGAATAACATTCTAAAGTGTTGTGAAATACATGAAGACTATTTTTATAGGCTATTTTTATAAACTTTATGGACAGATAAGTTGAGAGTGACTCTTGAAGGACCAGCACCACATCCTCTTGTACCACTGTTTGAAGAATTGATCTTCCAGAATCTGGCAGTAAGTTTTAGGAGCTCATTTTTGTCAGTCTCTGCAAGACACACTTCTCAGGATAGGAGATGGACTAAAAATGAACTCCCAAAACTTACTGCAACATGGAGCTAAGGAGAAAATGTAGAACTTGAAAAAATGGAAAAACAGCTTAGTGAAAAGCGTTTACAGTTTAAAAGCAAATAGAAAGTCCTATTTTTTTCTTCCAGAATCTGGCAGTACGTCTCTTTTGAGTGAATGTGCACATTTTTAATGTTAACAGGTTTTACCATGTTATTACAACATTTAACCACTTTGTGGTTAATTTGTAGTTGAATATTACCAGTACTGACTTCAATGCATTTCATTAAATTCCTTTGAACAACTGTTCAAAATGGTCTAAATTTATGAAACCTACACGTTCAAAACTTTTAATGTAATGTTAAGTGTAAGTGAAATGTTAAGTAATGTAAGGTCTTTCATGACTACATATGCTGGGGTGTGAATTTGATAGGTGCTTGATATAAAATAAATGGTGCTTTTTAATGTCTATCATGGATCAAATCGATCCACCATGACAAACAGCGAATATATCTGTGCTGTTTAATGCATTTGAGATGTTGTGTTTTCCTCAGTGCATAACCGACACGTCACAGGTATATTTTTCATCTGTAAATGTTAGAAAGTCATGCAAATATATCCATTTTGTTGTCAGGAGTGGGCGAGCGCTGCTGACGTTGTGTTTTCCTCAGTGCATAACTGACATGTCACAGTTATATTTTTCATCTGTAAATGTTAGAAAGTCAAGGAAACATATCAATTTTGCTGAGTGGGCGAGGCACGCGAGAGCAACGAGCATGCGCACTAAACAGAAGGAGCGCAATCGAATAGGAGCGCAATAATTCTAAAATATACAGTAAAATATAAATTTTGCTTAAATTGTTTTTGGGCATTAAATGTGTCTTTTGTAGAATTGTAAACCTACATATAAAGTGTATTTTTATGATAGCAGTAACTGTAAGTGGAATATTTTAATAGGTAAATCAAATGTAAGCTAGTAGGCTACAGTAGGCTACAAATTACTAAGCTCAAATGAGTTAATGTGTTTCTTATAGCAGTTAAAATGTAGTCATTTTCTTTATTATTTATTTT
>NW_015537996.1:30672-30888 GCF_001515605.1 Sinocyclocheilus anshuiensis
GACTTTAGTATGTGAGACAGTGGTAATATCATTGTGTTCCTGTTGGTCAGTAGAGGAGCTTAACTTAGTCTGACAGTTAGCCTGCTTTAGACCAGGTTAGTTTCCCAGCATAAGTTGCCACAATGCATGAGAGGGAGTCATGAGATGCACATCCCTAATATATATATACATACATACACACACACACGCATATATATATATATATATATATATATA
>NW_015537996.1:31415-31888 GCF_001515605.1 Sinocyclocheilus anshuiensis
CACACTTCATGAAATTAAGCATAGACCATTTATCTTGTTTCAAATGTTTATTTTGTCATCATTTGCTATATTCAGCAAAGTAAACCAAAAGATTGAAGGGTGATTCTCAAAAATCTATATTTTCTGCAAGCTTTTTTCAAGATAAATTGAGATGACTTAGGAAAGACTTAAATTTAGACACTTAGGAACTCCAAAAAGACACCAAAGAACCAAATGATATAAGGAGCCCATATAAGCACATATGAAAGAAAAAAATCAGAATTTTATAGCACGTCGCAACATACACATGACAAATCAAAACATTATCGTGAATGTGAGTGGAAACAGCGTGAAGGTACGGAAATGTCCGTGCCTGTGCATAAATACAAAGTGCGATCAGTGCGTCAAGAGCACTCATACACGCATTATTATAACGGACTCGCACGTGCTTACTGTACTGTACGACTCCTGTACGCCACCGCCATAGTCTTTAA
>NW_015537996.1:32555-36203 GCF_001515605.1 Sinocyclocheilus anshuiensis
GCGCTGTTTTGTATTAGCGGATTGTTTGAATGCATTCGCTTACTGGATCATCGGACTGAAAACTTTTCCGGAGTTTAGCAACTTAAAATGATCTAATCGCAAGCAGAGTAGCAAAACTGGGTTAAAGGGTTAGAATAGAAATTGTGCTTTAGTAATTTTGCGTTAATTGCGTAAAATTATTTTAATGCGTTAAGGATTGTAAAATTAATCGCATGCGTTAACGATGACAGCCCTAATATATATATATATATATATATATATATATATATTGTGAGCTGGTAGCTTGGGCATTTTAAAGCTGTTTACTTATTTACTTAAAACAAATTACTTATTGGAGTCCTGACTATGCTTTTGAGTATTTATTTATTTATTTTTCTCTAAAAGAGTCCTTCATGGCCATTAATGCAGATAAAATCAGGTATCCTCCTACTTTATAGTGCCATGCTGTAGATTGGCCTCTGATAAAAGAGAAAAGAGTGAAAAGTTAATATATGGGTTTATGATGCATCATAAATATAAATAGAAGGTTTAAGGATTGAAGAGTATGACAGATTTACTTTACTACAGGTGTACTTTTCATATCTGGATTTTCAAAATCTGATTCTGAAAAACTTAAACTTTCGCCTCTGCATTCATGACCTCTCGCGGTGGTTATGAAATCATTAGCATGTCAGCAATTGCTTCACATTCAGGCATATTGCAAGTCCGAAACCGCTAATTCAGCATTCAAGAAATTATGTCACAAGCATACTGCAACCCATATGATGAAAGAATGATATATGATCTGTCCATTGATGCTGAGACAAATTTCCAAAAATCTATTTATTGTGATTTAAATTGTTATATTTATTAAAAGCAAGAATTTGGAGCCTGAAGCTTTTTCTCTTGACTGCCCTCATTTTTAGCCTCTGTTCACTGTTTTATTTGAGATACACACCTCGGGTCGGTCCGGCAGAGATGCGTGACTCGTGACTTTTTGGACCCCAGTGGCTCGATTAGAAAGAAGCTGTAGAAAACTTGCGCCCGTATTCCTCTGACAACCACAGTGGCATGCTCGACAGAAGTGGAGGACACAAACAAGGACCCTATGGAATGATCTGACTGCCACATCCTGCGGGAAGAGAATGGAAAATTTGTAATTGAAAAATCCTGAATCATGAATCAGAACAGGAATAAGCAGAACAGCACTACAAGCTAATTGATATGTGAGGTGGCTCAATTACAGCCATGGCAACGGGTTAACGGGATTACATATGCAGTGGTGTGCATGTCATGAGGTGCCGTTGTCAAGGGATTTGCTCTTTTCTATAGTAATTTGTCACTGAATTTGCAAAATTAAATCCAAGATGGAACCCATGTTAAGCCTCAATTTTCTGATGAAAGGTACACTATTATCTTTCCAGTAAGCTAATTTAAACATCGTTAATATTATTTGTCCCAAGTGTTAATATGGGAAATTATGCAAAGGTGAAACACCTTTGAGTATTAAGTACAAAGCTCTTGCTCTCAATTCATTCTGTGAGCATCTTCTCATTTCATGGTCTCAAACTACTTTATTGCAGTTGTACCCAGCTGTACCCAGATACTCATAGGACTAAGCTTTTGGACTTTGGGTGATAATCCTCAAGTTTCTTAATGTTTGACCTTGATTTTCCAAATTTTGCCCAGTTTGCAACTTCATTTCAGTTATTGAATTGTCATCAGTTGGGATGGCATATTTATATTTATAAATAAAATTCAGTGTTATTATAGTATTAGTTGCATGCTGTTATAGGTTTTAATATTTTGAATTAGCTTTTTAATTTGAATTAATTTTTTTTGAGTAATTTTATGTAAAATATTTTATTTTATTTTATGCTTTTGTCATTTTTATTAGTTTATTTGTAATATTACTGTTTAGGTTAAATGTATTTTTATTTCAAGTTTTAGTTTTACTACTGTTTTGTTTTTCATGTATTTCCAGTTAGTAATTTTAGTGATTCAGAGCTTCAGCTTTTTCCTGTTTTATTTGAAAGTGAAAGTGACGTGACATGTTGCCAAGTATGGTGTCCCATACTCCGAATTTGTGCTCTGCATTTAACCCATCCAAGTGCACACACATACACATCGTGAACAAACACCCAGAGCAGTGGGCAGCCATTTGCTGCGGCACCCGGGGAGCAATAAGGGTGGAAGAGAGTGCTGGTCATTTACTCCACCCCCCACCCAACAACAAGTCCGACTCTCTAACCATTAGGCCACGACTGCCCCCATTGTAGCTTTATTTCAAACAAAGAAAAAAAAAAAGGAAGTAGTAGTTTTTACTGTTAGTTTTAGTTAACAATAATAACCCTGATAAAATATATAAATAATATTGTCACGCCCCAGGACTGTCTTTGTGTGTTTTTCTCCCCATATGCTCCCTGTGACCTATTTCCTCCCTCGTGTTGATTTGTGTTCTTTGATTTCAGGTGTTCCCTCATTAGTTTCCATGGTTGTTGATTAATTACTCCACCTGTTTCAGTTCTCCCTAAATAAGTTCCCTGTGTTTATAAGCCCAGTGTTTCCTGTGTCTAGCGTCATGTGTTAAACGTCAATTCCCTATGCTACGTGTGTGTGTCTCCTGGCTACCCTGTGTTTTCCCCAGTTTGGATCATTAAAGGGGTCATATGATGCGATTTCAATTTTTCCTTTCTCTTTGGAGTGTTACAAGCTCTTGGTGCATAAAGAAGATCTGTAAAGTTGCAAAGACTAAAGTCTCAAATCCAAAGAGATATTCTTTATAAAAGTGAATTTATGTTTACACGGCGCGATGCAATGCAACGCAACGCGTAAAAACACAGTACACGTCATTATAATCTATAATTATGTCCCCACTGGATGCAACAAATGCCTCGTTTGTAATTGGTTTTAATGTTTTTGTCTCGTCGCTCCGGCCGGGACACGTCATCAACAGTATGTGAGGGGTGTAACATTTCTGTCTCACGCTTGAGGTGAACGGGACGTCTGGTCACCTTATCCCTACCCCTTCGGGTGCTGAGGCCATTGTTTCAGATCGCTAGTTCACATTTTGGTAGCCTATCCATCCACTGCGGCTCCTGTTCCTAAAGTTAGTGAAAGCAGGATAGGCGGAATCGCGCTGATAGAATCACACTCTCTCTCGCACACTCCACTTCTTCAGTTCTCATATACAGCGCACGATCAGTTCTCAGTGCTCAAATATACACACAGCAGTCCAAATGTCTATTGTGTAGAGTATCTCACAAAGCTGACACTTCAAAGTTTACTGTTCAAGAATCAGAATTACTCAGACTGTTATGATAATATAGATATTGTCACATCCGGGACAAAGAGGCAAACAGACAGGTTAACGTAAGTCAGAGAGTTTATTAAAAAGGGTCAAACAGAAAAGGGTGAAACGTAGGGATTAATGGAAGCATAGAACACAGTCTTATCTGGGGTCGGCACTTTGGTCCTCTGGCCGAGAACTGAGGAATCCGAGGCTTGACAGGCAGATCGGGAGACAAGGAACCCATTCAGAGAAGCTTGTAACCTTGAGACCAGCCGACGAGTGACTGAGGTGAGTGTGTATTTGACTGGTGTGGTAAGTGGGTGCAGGTGTCCGTGATCAGTAATCAGGTGATTGTGTGCGGGTGTACGAGGCTGGTG
>NW_015537996.1:36384-41495 GCF_001515605.1 Sinocyclocheilus anshuiensis
GGAGACATGAAGACGGAAGGTGGCAGGATGGGCTCTGGTTCTTCGGGGGTAGGATCTGGCTGGTGTTGGCGGGAAAGCGCGTCCGCTCGGACATTCTTAGCCCCTGGATGGTAAGTGACCACAAAGTGGAAGCGGGTAATGAACAGAGCCCAGCGGGCCTGCCTCGGGTTAAGACGTTTGGCCTCTCGGCGATATTGTAAGTTCTTGTGGTCGGTGATCACCTCAAAAGAATGCTTGGCACCCTCCAACCAATGCCGCCACTCCTCCAGAGCGAGCTTGATGGCCAGCAACTCCCGATTTCCCACGTCGTAGTTCTGCTCCGCCGGGGATAATTTCCGTGAGAAATACGCACATGGATGGAGCACGGGGGGTTCACCTCGCCATTGGGACAGGATGGCGCCCACTCCCAGGGTCGCGGCATCCACCTCGACCACGAAGCGGAGATTGGGGTTTGGATGTCGTCCACCTCGACCACGAAGCAGAGATTGGGGTCTGGGTGTGACAGGGAGGCAGAAGGCGGCTTTCAGCTGACTGAAGGCCTGGTGTGCCTCCGGGTTCCAGGTGAAGAGTTTGGCCTTCCGTCGGAGGAGAGAGGTTAGTGGTGCCGCCAACTGGCTGAAGTGGGCGATAAAGCGGCGATAGAAATTCGCGAACCCCAAGAATCTCTGCATCTCCTTGATGGTAGTCGGTTGGGCCCAGTTCCGAACGGCATCCACCTTCCTCTGGTCCATTTGCACCCCTGCAGTGGTGACGATGTAGCCCAGGAAGTGAACGGTGGATCGTTGGAACTCACACTTCTCCGCCTTGAGATACAGGCGGTATTGGCGGAGGCGTTGGAGTACTTGGGTGACATGGTTACGGTGTGCTTCGAGAGTGGGTGAGTAAATGAGTATGTCGTCTATGTAGACGAGGACGAACCGGTTGAGCATGTCTCTGAAGATCTCATTCATGAAGTTTTGGAATATGGAGGGTGAGTTGGAAAGCCCATAGGGCATGACCCGGTACTCATAGTGCCCGGTGGGCGTTACAAAGGCAGTTTTCCATTCGTCACCCCTGCGAATGCGGATGAGGTTATAGGCGCTCCTTAGATCCAGCTTGCTGAAGACGCGGGCCCCGCGGAGCTCCTCCAAGGCCGCAGGGACCAGAGGAAGGGGATAGGCGAAATTCACCATCTGGTCATTGAGGGCCCGGTAATCGATGCACAGTCTCAGCCCCCCATCTTTCTTGGCCACGAAGAAGAAGCTTGACGCTGCGGGTGAGGTGGATGGATGGATGAACCCCTGTTGTAAGGCTTCCTGAACGTACTCCTCCATAGCGGCTCTCTCCGGGATCGACAGTGGATAGACGTGTCCTTTGGGTAATTGGGCCCCAGGCAGCAGGTCAATGGCACAGTCCCATGGCCGGTGAGGTGGAAGGTGAGTGGCTGCGACCTTGCTGAACACGTCCTGGAACGCCTGATATTCGGGAGGAATAGGAGAGCCTTTGGGTAAGTGGGCCCCAGGCAGCAGGTCAATGGCACAGTCCCATGGCCGGTGAGGTGGAAGGTGAGTGGCAGCGAGCTTGCTGAACACGGCCTGGAACACCTGATATTCGGGAGGAGGAGGAGTGACAGGCGAAGAATCCGGGCTTTCCACCGAGGTGGAACATACAGGGAGGTCGTTCCCGACGGAGATCGGGATAGGCAAATCCCGGAGACACTCCTGCTTACACTTCACACTCCACGTGAGTATTTCTCCGGACTTCCAGGCGATGGTGGGTTGATGCTTGGCGAGCCAGGGGTGTCCCAGGACGATGGCCACGACGGCCTCCTCCAGCACCAGTAGAGAGATCCGTTCGGTGTGGAAACATCCAATCCATAGAACGATCTCGGGCGTGAGGTGCCGCACCAGCCCCTTGCCCAGCGGCTTTCCCTGTACAGTTGTGATCTGGTAGGTCGTGGCATTTTTGCAGCGGGGAATGTGTAATCCGGCGAGACTACGGGAGGAGATGAAATTCCCAGACGCTCCGGAGTCCACGAGGATTTTGACTGGAAAGGATTGGGTGTGATAAATTAGAAGAGCATTTATATGAGGCATGCAAGACACATCAGGAGTGATCTGGATAGTACTCACCGCTGGGCGTGGTGGACGAATGGGACAGGTGCGGAGCTGGTGCTCATGGGATCCACAGTAGAGACATAGGCCACGGGTGAGTCTCCGAGATCGTTCCGTGGACGATAGGTGGTAGCTATCCGTGATCATGGGCTCTGGTGCTGGAGCGGAGAGGCTGGGTGAGGCAGCGGCAGCGGGTCTCGCTTCCATATGGCACGCGGTTAGGTGCTGGGAGATGCGAACCGCCTTCTGGAGGAAACTGTCGAGGCCCACGGTGTCATCATAGATGGCCATCTGTTGGCGTAAGCCCGGGTTGAGGCCTCGCCGGAACACCGAGAGCAGGGCGGCCTCGTTCCAGCCGCTGCTGGCGGCGAGAGTGCGGAAGCGCAGCACATACCCGTGGATGGATAACTCGGCTTGCCGCAGTTGAAAGAGCTCCTCATGCACTGTGACCTCCGTGGTCGATTGGCCGAATACCTCCCGGAAGTGTTTCACAAAGCCATCCAGCGAGTGAATCCACGGGCTCTGTGAATTCCACAAGGCTTCGGCCCACTGCAAGGCTCTTCCAGACAGCAACGAGATAATGAACGACACCTTGGCCCGCTCGGTCACAAACAGGTGTGGTTGCATCTCCAGGTAGAGGGAACATTGCAACAAAAACCCGCTGCAGAAGGCTGCCTCACCCGAAAAGCTTGCTGGCCGGGCCATGGGACAGGCGGGTGGGGAGGCGGTGACAGTCTGGATGGGTAAGGGTTCCAGTGAGGATGTGCTCCGAGAATCCATGAGTCCGTGTTGTAATCCGTTTAATTTTGAGGGGCTGGTCTTCTGTCACATCCGGGAAAAAGAGGCAAACAGACAGGTTAACGTAAGTCAGAGAGTTTATTAAAAAGGAATTTAGGAGTAGCTTCCAACAGAAAAGGGTCAAATGTAGGGATTAATGGAAGCATAGAACACGACTGTGGGGTCGGCACTTTGGTCCTTCGGCCAAGAACTGAGGAATCCGAGGCTTGACAGGCAGATCGGGAGGCAAGGAACCATTCAGAGAAGCTTGTAACCTTGAGACCAGCCGACGAGTGACTGAGGTGAGTGTGTATTTGACTGGTGTGGTAAGTGGGTGCAGGTGTCCGTGATCAGTAATCAGGTGATTGTGAGCGGGTGTAGGAGGATGATTCGGCTGGTGAGGCAGGTGTTTCCGTGACACATAGCAGTCGGAATTTACCCTTTTTTTTTTTTAGAAATAGCCTTTGTGCACAGCCAGCCTTGTACTCTTCTAGGCTAAAAAAAATGTCGTCCATAAAATGCGTTGCACAAATTCGAACATCTGGGTTGTGCTGTTCTGTTGTAAATAAATCTTAACCAATGAGGGAGTTTATTCAAAGGAACTGAGGAGCAGCTTCCAACAGAAAAAGAATCAAACTTAGGAATTAATGGAAGCAGAGAACACAGTCTTATCTGGGGTCGGCACTTTGGTCCTTCGGCCGAGAACTAAGGAATCCGAGGCTTGACAGGCGGATCGGGAGGCAAGGAACCCGTGCAGAGATGCTTGTAACCTTGAGACCAGCCGACGAGTGACTGAGGTGAGTGTGTATTTGACTGGTGTGGTAAGTGGGTGCAGGTGTCCGTGATCAGTAATCAGGTGATTGTGAGCGGGTGTAGGAGGCTGATTCGGCTGGTGAGGCAGGTGTTTCCATGACAGATATATTAGCTCAAACATAAAAACAAAAATAAAACTATTAAAAAATATTTATTAAATGTATAAAAAAATATGTTGCTGTGGTAAATGCTTTTAGAAACACAATGAAGCTAAAGCCACAAGTCTACTAATGCTTCATTTCAAATTTCAGGACATAATCTCTAAGACTGTGAATTTTATGAAACATTTTCTAAGACCATGTCATGTGTGTTTTTAGAGAAGGCTAATAAAAGGCTAATAAAATTTATTTATGGCCCCCTGTAAGCTCTCATGCCTGCTGTCGCCTCATGTCTGGCTCGGCAAACTGCCCCATTCATGATTCTATTGTTCTCCCTCGACGAACCTTTCAATTTAGACGTTGTCAAAAGTTATCATTATGCTCTTTTAAAAAGTATCTCAAAACAGATTTGTTCACTAAAGGCCCTTCCTTGATTTTTTTATTGTTGTATTTTTGTTTTAACATAAACTGGTTATTGCACTTTGTTTTACTACTTCATCTCTTTTATGTTTGTATTTGCAATTTCTTTTCTGATTTTTTTATTGTTGTATTTTTGTTTTAACATAAACTGGTTATTGCACTTTGTTTTACTACTTTATCTATTTTATGTTTGTATTTGTATTTTTTTTTTCTGTGAATGCACATATGCATCTATCTGTAAAATACCTTGTAAACACTTTTAAACGGCGCTATATAAATAAAGCTTTAAAGTTTAAACAATCAGACCTCCACAACTGACCGATGAAAATACTATGTGAAATCTAATTGGCTGAGAGGGAACTGAACCTGGAATTCTTTTGACAATCAAAGATGGATCTTTAATTTATTTCCAGTTTAATAATATTTAGCAATGTTAATGAAATGTGGCCTATATTAGAAATGGCTAGGGACTGTTGCTGGTGTATTTGTATCCAAAGTCAACAGTTTGCATGTAGCATGGCGATGACTGCACTTGAAGGTTTTATAAACGTAAAAATGAAACACCCAAAACTGTATATCCAGGGATTGAAATTAACTTTTTCACTCACCAGCCAATTTGGCTACTAAATTAAGTTACCGGCCATTCATAACTTCTACTAGCCAAAAAAACAACAACATAAAAACCAGAAATACACCAACAGCTTGAGGCTGTCTACACTGGATGTGACAAAGCGACCATTGCAAATCATTTTATGTCAGTACTAGGGGTGTGCGATATTGACAAAAAATGATCTCAATATTTTCTGGAATTTAATCGATAAAGATAATTAGATAATATTTTGCTGAGTGTGTTATTGTGCTGATATCTTAAGGACTACCGTGGACAGCTGACTCCTAAAGTTTTGATATT
>NW_015537996.1:41955-49150 GCF_001515605.1 Sinocyclocheilus anshuiensis
ATCTTTTGAGTCAAATTCTTACATTTAATCAGTCAATTATAATAATAATACATTCAGGCTGTCACTAAACAAATGAAATCAGTATCAACAAAATTAATCTTTGCAGAAGTTGCATATTAAGTGGCATTTAGATGTATTTACACATGTTAATGCAGTTTATGGAATTACATTCATGGAATGCTTTAACCTGCAGTTACAAATGCATAAATAATGTTTTGATATTTTAAACATGAAATGTTGAATACTGATATTTGAAATTATTTAAAAAATGAAAAGATACTTTAAATGTAAAATTAAAACCGCCAGTAGGTGGCAGCAAGTCACTGTTAAGTGAGTCATTGCGATTGAACCGAATCATTTAAACGGTTGATTCATTCAGGAACGAAACACCATCATGTTGCTCAGAGACTAAAAACAGTGTTGTGGCTGTGTTTGGAATGATTTTGTTTTGGCGAAATAGAGCAAAAACAGCTAATATGGTGTCTAAAACGGAAGTCTGTTGATATTAACTTGTTGTTTGTTGTATAAAATCAATAGGCTATCACATTTGTAACCATGCTGATTTTTTTTTTAAAAACGGCACTCTTCGTGTGATATTAACTATATGAAATGATATAAATACATACATTTTCTGCCCCCTTATCTTGAATTATGTGATCATTCTTATAATGCATATTAATAGACTGAATCATGCCGTGAAAGAACGCACTCTAAATGCTAAGTTAGTGTAGTCGCTTATGCGTGCACTCTGTAACTTAGGTGTGTTTTGTTTGGTTTTTGCGATATACTCGATAATGTCGTCTCACGAGTTCAGTAACGTATTTGTGCTAAATCTGCGCTGATTTGGCTTGCATGAACTTCCCCAAGAAATTAATGAGTGAACATAACTTACAAAAGTAATCCACCAAAATTGGCTAGTGATTTGACAGCGTTACCCACCACAGCTGATTTTTACCCGCATTTGGCGGGTGTTAATTTCAAACCCTGTATATATACAGTGGGTACGGAAAGTATTCAGACCCCCTTAAATTTTTCACTGTTATATTGCAGCCATTTGCTAAAATCATTTAAGTTAATTTTTTTTCCTCATTAATGTACACACAGCACCCCATATTGACAGAAAAACACAGAATTGTTGACATTTTTGCAGATTTATTAAAAAAGAAAAACTGAAATATCACATGGTCCTAAGTATTCAGACCCTTTGCTGTGACACTCATATATTTAACTCAGGTGCTGTCCATTTCTGCTATATGACCACATGAACTTTAAGAATCATATAGGTCTACTTTTTTGTTTGTTTAGATAAATCGCTCAGAGGGGATTGCACAAACTGTTAAATTAGGTTATTTAAAAATTCGATTCATTTCTAATATTTGATTATTATGACTTAGTAGTATTACATTTTAAAGAAATTACAGATCCATCTTTGAAATCTGATTGGTTGATAACATTTGACAATTTTAAGTGCGCGCACGCTCTCTGGGCGAGAGCAGCGTGTATCTGAGCGTGCGCTTCCGGTTTTGTGCAAGAGCAAAGGAAATCCGCATGCGAGCGAGGAGATTCGCGCTCGTGCATTATATTAATGTGCTTTCGCGCTACAACAATGCGCTCTCGACATTTGTCATTAAAATAGCGCCATATTATGGTCAGAAATCAATGCGGAAGAGCGAAGGAAGTGCATCACAGGATGAGACGGGTCGGGATATGATGCACAGTTATGATCGACAAGCGATGGATGAATCAGGCTTCCTCTGAGTCACAGAGCGAGCAAGGAAGAGTAAACGCACAGAGACAGCACAGGGAGCGGCTAAATTTCATCAGATTGCATAAATCAGTTGAAAATGAATAGAAATGTTGATTTTGTCTGAAGAAATATGAAGTAAACATGAGTAAATATATCTATATATCTCCATGTATATGCATCTTTGGACTATCACCCCTTATTCATGCTGTTCAGTGAAGCTATGTGAACACAAATAAACCGCTGCAGACTTGACTGAATATGAATGTGTGGTGAATTTCTATTCTAAATATAACACATACCGATTTATTATTTTGCACTCCTGACATAAATTACTAAATTGCTGTCACTGCAACAATGTTTTATCAAAACAGTGGTCAAATATCAAAACTAGAGTCTTTAATCTTTCTACTGATGCACAGTTTGTCCAGATCAAGTAAGAGTGTGATGTTTTACCGTGCTGTGAAAGTGAAACAACAATAATCTGGGGCGTCGCCGATCTTTGACAGCTAAGGGGTTAATGTAGTGAAGTACAATTGTGATCCTATCAACATTGAGACTAAATTGTGATTACCCAGTAGCTCTTTACCTTAACAGAACATGCTGCAGTGGTGGTCTGGCCCCTGCAGTATATAATGATACACCTCTGCATCCTTGTCCAGAGTCTCCACCACCTCACCGTACAAGAGATCTCTTTGCCACTGACTGTGTTCTCTTAAAACACGGTGGAAGACTTCCTGCCGTGGAGCATCCACTTCTGTCGTTCCTCTCCATAGCCGCAAAGGGTAACTGTCTTCCACCTTCAACAATAATTTTAGAGTCACCTTCTTTCCTTTGTTTGTACAATTTTTATGATGACGAATTGCAAGTGCAAACACCATGCAAATACCATGTGTTTGCTTAAAAAAGGATGAAAAGGATAAAAAAACTGTGCGTAATATATTTGAACACTTCTCTTGAGGCAGGACTTTATCGGCTTGTGAGTGCTTTTGGTCTTTGATTCTTGATATTGATATTAGGATGTAAGTTGGAGGAATACACATACAAACCTTTTTAACTGCCACATCCACATGATCGCAGATTGAGCAGGATATCCAACCTTTAGACTTGTCTCTGGCCTCCCTCTGGAGTTTTTGTGTGAGTACAAACAGCCTGGCACGATCTGGAAGTTCATTTTCTCCAAAGAGAGACAAAAAATTTCAAAATCTTGCAAAATGCAAGACCTGCAATGTGCTAAATGCAAGATTTAATGTTAAATATTTTCCAAAGGTTAGCAGGTCTGCACAGTATGCAACAATACAGATAGCCCACGGATCAATACATACCTCGGATTTTAACCACAGGCTTCAGTTCAGTTCAGTTCTGATGGCTTGGCACGTCAGAGTATTTTTTTGCTATTTGCAATTTAAAATGCTATTTAGAAAAAAAAAAAAAAACTCCAGTACACTTCAACTAAAACTCCAGTACACTTCTGTACACAGTAGAAAACATGGATTATCATATGTATACAATTTTTTTTGAGAGGAGTAGGTAACACTTTATAATAACTTTCATTAATAAATCATTAACAAACATTATATAATGATTAATGGATCATTAGTTAATATATATTCAAAGAGTTAGAAACGTGAGATAATGTGCTTGTTAATGTTTGCTAATAAACTTATTAAACATTAGATAATGTTGAAACAAATCATTATTTTATGTAAGTTAAAATGCTTACAAATGTTATTACACTTTCAATTCCATATGATCAAGCACATTGAAAATCTACAAATGATTTTAACAGATGTTATAAAGTTATTAGAAGGTTGTGTTAATGTACAACACTTTTGCTGCTATTGAGGTGTGATATGGGTAAGGTTAGGGACAGGCTGGGTAGTATGTGTAGGTTTAAGGGTTGGTTAAAGGGTCAACAGTGTACAGGGGGTCAATTTAATAAGGGAACACAGTTCAATCTGTTTATATTATATTGTTTTGATAAATGAACAAGTATTTTCTTTTTAAAAATTATTTGTTTTCCCCTGTTTATTTATGATTCAAGTAATATCCTGTTTAATGATATACTGAAGAGTAGTACACTAATGTGAGTGTTGAGGCAATAAAAGCATTTATTTTTTCACCAAAATTACAATCTGTTATGTTTTTAGCAAGCATTTAGCTAAACTTAACCAGCCACCCTTTACACTAACCTTTCAGGAAACCTTTGCAGGTGTTTTGAGTTGATTAGCTCATTGGCATGTATTTACATCTATTAACACTTTCCCAAAACCTAAACATGTAAAATATATATATATAAAAAACAGAAATATGTACAGTGTGTCAGTCCTGTGTCTTGTGTTTTGTTTCCATGTATATTTAACTCCTGTGTTTCCTGAGTCAAGCGTGCCGTCTCAAATGTCGATTCCTGTTCCTACGTGTGTGTTCCTTGTTCCCTTTGGATTAATAAAGACTGTTGATTATGATTCTCCTGCGTTCTCCTCGTTCCCTCACCGTAGGCACACCGTGATACAGTGACAGTAATTTCAGTTACAAAATACAAATATATAATAATTCCTCTCCTATCTCTAAACTTAGCACATATATACACATTTTAAAGAAAAACATAAAAGACGGACAAGTTTAATTACAATAATTTTTTCCAAAAAAAAAAAAAAAGGGCAAAAATCAACAATTTAAGAACAATTCAAGAATTTGTAAATATGTTTTATAAACTGAGGGGACGAACTGCAAAATAAGTAAAAAGTAGTAAGATCCTGATGGATGAGCGCTGATCTTCTAGTTGTGTGCTTCAATTCTATGGCAAATAGTAAATGCAAGAGCTGTCAGTCTGATCATAATCTTGATTCACTCTGGTACACCTATAAAAAGCATTTATATTCTGACTATTTTAGACTGAGCAGGATGCCAACCGCTGTGGAGTAGCCCAGTACCTGTGTGACTTGTCATATTTGTAAACAGAGCAAAGTAGCTGTCACAATCTGTGATGGCGAGGAACGATGGAGACGAGCAATAAACGAAACAGTCTTTAATCCATGGAACACAGGGTACATCAACACTGGAGACAGCAGGAAACACATCAACGTAACGAGTAGAACTGACAGAGACAGACTGCACAGACTAGAGCTGTTTCCGAAATCGCCCCCTGTACCCTTAAATAGGGCACTATTTGAGGGAACAGCCATTTTTAGTGGTGTCCGAAACCATAGTGGACGTTCTCGAGTGCACTCATTCATTAGGGTTGGAGCTAAACTCTGCAGGAAAGTGGATCACGCGAGCCAGATTTGAGGATCACTGAAATAAGGGAACAGAAACCGGGGCAAAACATGACACAGACAGTCCATGATCCTGACAGTAGCTCTGGCTACAGTGTTCTTCTGCAAGATGCATGCAGTTTTATTTATTAACCACTACAGCGCTAAAAAGTTACATAGTGAACCTTTAAAAATATGTAATCCTTTGAAAACAGCTGCCACCAGAAGTCATAAAACAAAGTAAACATTTTATAATTGCAAATTAAGTAAATGAGCTGTGTTTAACCCTCATCCGTCCCTCCCGAACTTATAACAAAAGTATCCCTCGTGGGTCTAAATGACCCGAAGGCCAAAAATGACACTAATTTTTTGTTTTGGTCCAGAAAGCTTATATTGGTCCATTTTTATATATTTTTTCTAATTTTTTATGTAGGTTTTTTATATTATTTTTTTGGTGATTTTTATTTTATTCACATTAAGTTCTGGATATTTTTATGAAAATTAGCATATTTTAATAAATTTTTTCACCCCCCAAAGAAAAAACAATACAAAGAAAGACACAATTTCTGCATATTTATACTTTAAACCTGATGATCCATCAGGACCTAGGTATCTGGTGGGGAAAAATGACATAAAATTGCATTTTATGATTACAGCCACTAGAGGGGCCTATAGAATCCTATGGAGATTCTTAAATGAGCCAAACAAGTGAAATCTTTAAAACTATCTCAAGGCTTTCAGATATGTATCAAAACATAAAAAAACTATATTTTGTAAAAAATAAATAAAAAATGAAATTGATACTGAATTTTAATCCAAACACATACATATTCATACAGTTTCATAAATATGTCAAGTCAAATAAAGTCAAGTCACCTTTATTTATATAGCACTTTTAACAATACAGACTGTGTCAAAGCAACTGTACAGCATTGATTAAGAAAATAGTGTGTCATTAATGCAAAATAACAATAGTAAACACTCAATTTTCAGTTAAAGGCAGTTCATAATTGAATTCAGTGATGTCATCATCCAGCTCAGTTCAGTTTAAATAGTATCTTTGCATGGGGCTCATCTAGTTGTCCTGGTCTCTGCTGACTTTCAGGGCTGTAGAGGTCCTCTCTAGGTGCTGATCCACCATCTGGTCTGGATACGTACTGCATCCGGGTGACTGTAGTGACCATCTGATCTGGATACAGACTGGATCTGGTGGCTACGGTGACCTCGGAATAAGAAAGAAACAGACTAATATTAGCGTAGATAACATTCTTCTGGGAAGTGTTCCCGGTTTCGGTTGTCCTAATTAAAGCAGCCTAACAATCCTTTAACGGATCTGAATATTAGAAATGTGTTAGTGTGTTATGTGTAAGCCAGGTTAAAGAGATGGGTCTCTGAGTTAAACCATAGGTATTATCAAATTGCCAGAGTTTTGAGAACGCAGCGGACGTGGGAGACTATAATGCAGTAAGAGCTCATTAGAATACTGAGGTGCTAAACCATTCAGGGCTTTATAATTAATAATCAAGATTTTAAAATCTGTACGATGTTTAATAGGGAGCCAGTGCAGTGTTGACAGAACCGGGCTAATATGGTTATACTTACTGGTTCTAGTAAGAACTCTAGCTGCTGCATTTTGGACCAGCTGGAGTTAGTTTATTAAGCGTGCAGAACAACCACCCAATAAAGCATTACAATAATCTAACCTTGAGGTCATAAACGCATGAATTAACATTTCTGCATTTGACATTGAGAGAATAAGTTGTAATTTAGATATATTTTTGAGATAGAGCTGAGTATCATCAGCATAACAGTGAAAGCTAACACCGTGTTTCCTGATGATATCTCCCAAGGGTAACATGTAAGGTGTGAAGAGTAACGGCCCTAGGACTGAGCCTTGAGGTACTCCATACTGCACTTATGATCGATATGATACCTCTTCATTCACTGCTACGAATCGATGGCGCTCAGATAAGTACGATTTGAAGCATGCTAATGCACTTCCATTAATGCCAACAACGTTTTCTAGTCTTTTCAAAAGAATGTCGTGGTCAATAATGTCGAACGCAGCACTAAGATCCAGTAGCACTAATAGTGATACAACCACAACCACACGGTTGTAATGATACAACCACGATCAGATGATAAGAGCAGGTCATTTGTAACTCTAATGAGAGCAGTCTCAGTACTATGATACGGT
>NW_015537996.1:50527-62385 GCF_001515605.1 Sinocyclocheilus anshuiensis
CTTCATTCACTGCTATGAATTGATGGCGGTCAGATAAGTACGATTTGAACCATGCTAATGCACTTCCATTAATGGCAAGAAAGTTTTCTAGTCTTTTCAAAAGAATGTCGTGGTCAATAATGTCGAACGCAGCACTAAGATCCAGTAGCACTAATAGTGATACAACCACAACCACACGGTTGTAATGATACAACCACGATCAGATGATAAGAGCAGGTCATTTGTAACTCTAATGAGAGCAGTCTCAGTACTATGATACGGTCTAAATCCTGACTGGAAATCCTCACAGATACCATTTTTCTCTAAGAAGGAATATAATTGTGAAGATACTACCTCTTCTTGGACAGAAAAGGGAGATTTGAGATCGGTCTGTAATTAACTAGTTCTTTAGGGTCAAGTTGAGTTCTTTTGATGAGAGGCTTAATAACAGCCAGTTTGAACGTTTTGGGGACATATCCTAATGACAATGACGAATTAATAATAGTCAGAAGAAGATCTATGTGTCATTGTTGTGGACTTGTGTTTCCTTGTTTTACCCCTGTCTTAGTTCCTGTTTCCCTTTTTTGGTCATGTTTCCTGTTACTGTCCTCATTGTGTTTATTTGTATCCAGCTGTGTCTGATTCATTATCTCATTTGCCCCTAGCATTTAAACCCTGTGTTTCCTTGAGTCTGTGTCTGCTGTTAAACGTCATTCTTCAGTTCCTGTGGTAGTATCCCTTTGTTTGTGTGATTAAAGTCGAATTAGAAGTATTCTCCTGGATCTCCTCGTTCCTTCCCCGAGAGAGCGTGACAGAACAGCAGACCATGATAATAAGCGGGGACCCTTCTACCCGTGTTTGTTTTTAGTTTTTTCCCGTTCGTTTCTCCCCGCCCAAATGGAGGAATGAGCGATGTTCATCGCTGTGGCTCAGGCAAGCCACGACCCAATCATCTACGTGAGGGCGTTCGTGGCGCTCGCCCTCGCCAGCTCCCTCGATGGGGAAAAACCCTCTTGATGCTGTTCCGGCTCAGGATAACATACCATCTGTCCATGGAGCTCCCAGACACCACCAACCTTGACTGGAAGGAGGCGGTCATCCGGTGCCTGGAGAGTCTCCGATCCCAATCCGTAACCCCTCCGCCGGCCGTTCCACAGTCAAGCCCGCCGGCCGCGGCTCTCTCCAGTCCGCCGGCCATTCCACAGTCAAGCCTGCCGGCCGCGGCATTCTCAAGCCCGCCATCCGTTCCCAAGTCAAGCCCGCCGGCAGCGCTGATGTCAAGCCTGCCGGCCGCTCCGATGTCAAGCCCGCCGGCTGCGGCTCACACAAGCCCGCCGGCCGTTCAGCACTCTCCAAGGTCAAGTCCGCCGGCCATTCCGAAGTCAAGGCCGCCGGCTGCGGCTCCCAAGCTGTAGTGGCCGGGCTGAGTAGTTAGGGCAAGGCCACGGATGCCGTCCAGCCATGGCGTCCTGAGTTCCCAGCTGTAGTGGCCGGGCCGAGTGGCGAGGCCAAGGCCACGGAGGCCGTCCAGCCATGGCGTCCTGAGTTCCCAGCTGTAGTGGCCGGGCCGAGTGGCGAGGCCAAGGCCACGGAGGCCGTCCAGCCATGGCGTCCTGAGTTCCCAGCTGTAGTGGCCGGGCCGAGTGGCGAGTCCAGCCATGGCCTTCTGCGTTCCCTGTTCCGCCATGGCTCCCTGAGCTCCCTGTTCTGTCATGGTCTCCTAAACTGTATGCTCCGCCATGGTGCCACGAACTACCCGCTCTGCCATGGCGCCCTGAACTGCCCGCTCGGCCATGGCACCCTGGACTGCCTGATCCGCCATGGCCCCCTGAGCTCCCTGATCCGCCCTGGAGGCCTCCCGTGTCTCTGTCCTGTACCAGCCTCCAGGGCGCCCACCCCCGGTGGAATTGTTACGGCGCAGGACGCGCCTTCTGGGAGGGTGGAGTAATGTAAATGTTGTGGACTTGTGTTTCCTTGTTTTACCCCTGTCTTAGTTCCTGTTTTCCTTTTATGGTCATGTTTCCTGTTACTGTCCTCATTGTGTTTATTTGTATCCAGCTGTGTCTGATTAATAATCTCATTTGCCCCTAGCATTTAAACCCTGTGTTTCTGTCTATTTGAGTCTGTGTCTGCTGTTAAACGTCATTCTTCAGTTCCTGTGGTAGCATCCCTTTGTTTGTGTGATTAAAGTCGAATTAGAAGTATTCTCCTGGATCTCCTTGTTCCTTCCTTTAGAGCTTGTGACACTATGACTTCTGGAAGCACCGCTTTTAGGTGCTTAGATGGAATAGGGTCTAACGTACATGTTGTTGGTTTAGATGATTTAACAATTTTATACAACTCTTCCTCTCCTATAGTAGAGAATGAGTGGAATTGTTCCTCAGGGGATCTATAGCACACTATCTGATGTGATACTGTAGCTGACGGCTGCATGGTTACAATTTTATCTTTAATAGTTTCGATCTTGGAAGTCAAGAAGTTCATAAAATCATTACTGCTGTGCAGTTGGGAAATGTCAACACCTGTTGATGCTTTATTTTTCGTTAATTTAACCACTGTATTGAATAAATACCTGGGGTTATGTTTGTTTTCTTCTAAAAGAGACGAAAAGTAATCAGATCTAGCAAGAGAGAGTCCATAGTTTCTGTTACATCATCAAGTTGTTCTGAGGTATTGGAAATGCTAAGGAATTTAGATAAATCAGGAAGATTACTTACAAAGCAGTCTTTTATGGTAGAAGTGATGGTTCTACCAGAGATGTTCACAAGTCTTTAACCTGGAGTCCGAGTCAAGTCTGAAATCTTTAACCTGGAGTCCAAGTCAAGTCTGAAGTCTTTATTGTTGGAGTCCGAGTCAAGTCTTGAGTCTTTGGTCACGAGTCCGAGTCGAGTCTCAAGTCATTTAATGGCTTGCTAAAAAAAAATCTCATTCAGAATCCTCATGTATTGAAATCTTCCTATTTACGAAGCTGTTTTATAGGCTATAGACAACATATATATTCTATGATCTGCTTTGTAAAAAAAAAAAAGAAAAAAAAAGAGGTATTAAGATGTAAGATTATTGTTCATCCAGCCTGTTAGGCTATGTTTTAATCCATTACCATGTTCAAAACAGTTTTTCTGCAATGAAATTCTATAATAGGAGTCCGATCTACCATGACACACAAGGAAATATGTGACACAGATATTACAAAACCATACAAATAAAGTATTTCTTTATTATATAAGTCAGGACAAAATATATATTCTATGATCTGCTTTGTAAAAAAAAATAAGAGGTGTTAAGATGTAAAGTTATTGTACATCCAGCTTGTTATTTATAGGCTATGTTTTAATCCATTACCATGTTCAAAACAGTTTTTCTGTAATGAAATTCTATAATAAGAGTCCGATCTACCATGACACAAGGAAATATGTGACACAGATATTACAAAACCATACAAATAAAGCATTTCTTTAATATATAAGTCAGGGGTATTCAATTCGAGTTCCAAGGCGCGGGCCTCTATATTTTCTTCCAAGCAGAGGTCCGAACAAAAAAAAAAAAAAACTTTTTATATATATTGCATTTTTACATTTAGATACATGTGAGGCCATGTGACAGAAAAATGTTTCTGTTCAGGGTTTTCCTCCTGAAATCTATACTATTTTAATATTTTAGCCTACTTAAAAGCATTATCTAAAAACAATGTAGCAACAATAATCAAAACGTTACCTAGCTAACAAAATTACGTGACTGTTACGTAAGTGGCGACGAAACTAGTTACGCCGTGACAACCGGAAAAGGGAAATTCCCGGGCTGTGTTCGAAATCGCCCCCGAAACCCTTAAATAGGGCACTATTTGAAAGGACAGCCATTTTTATTGCTGTCCGAAACCATAGTGGACGTTCTCGAGTGCACTCATTCAATCCCACAATGCACCACAAAAACGAGTGTACAACTGGTGCATACTCAACGGCTAGAGAATACCCATAATGCACTGTGAGAGTCACGCGCCGAATGAATTCTCGCATCTTGCCAGATGGCGCTCACAGCTGAATAATCAATCCGTTCATATTACAAAGTGCTCATCCATGGAGTACAGCATATTACAACACAGGTATAAATTGATTATTAAATTGTTTAATTAGGGTTTGTACATATTTTCCATGACAGAGTTCAAGATAAATCCTTTAATCTTACTGTTGGAGCTGCTAGTTTGCCAGTTTCAAATGATTAATAAACAGCAAGCACCAACTATGCAAAAGCGGCAGTCCTTCCGGTGCACTCAGTGTCCGAATTCACTCACTTGTTTTCATTTACTCCTAGTGAACTGAATTAGTGACCTAATGTAGGGAATAGTGAATGAGGGTATGGGGGCAATTTTGAACACAGCCCTAGTTTCGTCGCCACAACATAACTTTGCCAGTTAGTAAATGCGACGTCGTGGCAACGTCGTTGATCAATAGTTGTGTGCTGGTAATCAGTTGGTAATTTTTATAATTATTTATTTTCTATGGGCGGACATGCAGTAGTTTAACCTAATTTATGTCCTCATTTGCCCAAACTAATTTAAAGGCTGTTTCAACAGCTGTGAATGATGAATACAGACTCTAAATTAATTCAGTTAATTTATTTTGAAAAACGCACAAATATTAACAATAAAATACACCCAAATTATTAATAAAAACACAGGATGTACAGCGAAATATGAATGAAAGCATTCAAGACGTTCCGTGCTCAGCATCATTATAAACAGATATGCTATGTTAGCGTAATATTTGCTAGCAGACATTTCAGATAATTAAAGAAAGATACCATAATCACAGAGGTATAAATATTAACAAAAGTACTTAAAGTAGACTGTGGGTAATGTTACTCAACCAATCTGTCGCAGTTGTTGAACTTTTTTTTTGGTATAATTGATGAGAAACAGAGAGAAATGTCAGACACGTCCTCTCCTCTCCAGCAGCTTATGTTCCCGGTTGCCATGGTAAGTTGTAACTCTCAATGGACACCAGTACTATACATAGCAACAATATAACAACGGTATCTTCATAACTCGTTATGAAATAAAAAGTTTCACAACTCAAAAAATTAATTTTCCTTTCTTGTCAAAATTATACAGTGTGGGGGGTGTGTCATGTCGTGTCAGTTCCCTTTCAGTCGGTCACTCTCGACGTCACGTCGGTGACTGACGAATCAGAACATCAGTGAAGCCGGCTGATGCTCCTGTCTTGCGTGCAGAGATGATACGTCCTACTGGCGAAGGATGCTATAGAGCCAGTCCCTCCAGCCGATATGGAGATGGGGTTTTACAGCCCCTACTTTGTTGTACCCAAGAAAGGCGGTGGGTTATGACCGATTTTGGACCTGCGTGTCTTGAACCGGGCCCTTCACCGGATACCGTTCAAGATGTTGACGCAGGAATGAATCTTCGGGTGAATCTGTCCCCGAGATTGGTTTGCAGCGATCGACCTGAAGGACCATTGCTGCGGTTCGTGTCCCTCCGGGCTCTCCCTGTCGCCCCGTGTCTTCACGTAAGTTGCGTAAGTTGTTCCCCTGAGAGAACAGGGCATTCGCATTCTCAACTACCTCGACGACTGGCTTGTACTAGCTCAGTCTCAGGATCAATTGTGTACACACAGGGTCTTGGTGCTTTCGCACCTCAGCTGGTTGGGCCTTCAGGTCAACTGGGAAAAGAGCAAACTCTCCTTGGAGAGGATCACTTTTCTCGGTATGGAATTGGATTCGGTCGAGCACACCTCATACAAGGATGTGCTCAGACGGTGTTGAACTGCCTGAATATGTTCAAGGGCAGGACGGCGGTCCCACTGAAACAGTTTCAGAGGCTCCTGGGGCATATGGCAGCTGCAGCGGCAGTCACGCCGCTGGGGCTGCTTCATATGAGACCACTTTTACACTGGCTCCTTGGCTGAGTCCTGAGGTGGGCGTGGCTACACGGCACTCACCGGGTCCGAGTCACACAGGTGCTTACGAGGCAAGCACATACTGGTCCGTACGGACAACACTGCGACCATTGCGTATATCAACCGACAAGGTGGTCTACGCTCCCGTCACATGTCGCAACTCACCTGCCACCTCCTCCTCTTGAGTCAGAAGCATCTGAGGTTGCTTCGTGCCATTCACATTCCTGGTCTGCACAACCGAGCAGCTGACGAGCTGTTACGAGCTGCGCTCCCGGGAGAATGGAGACTCCATCCCCAGACGGTCCAGCTGATTAGGAGTCATTTCGGAGTCACTCAGGTAGACCTGTTTGCCTCTACAGAAACCTCTCACTACCTCTTTTGCGCCTTTTGTTGCAATCTGGGGGTCGGCCACAGGGTGGTAACCTCCTGGACGCAGACCTCCCCCTGACAGCTTATGTGGCAGATCGCTTCCAATTGGCCCCCTGGCCGTCTGTGCACCACGAACAGCCTATTTGTCCCCCTGATCACCTATGTGACCACAAACGGCCCATTTGTCCACCTCTAATCTAAGAACCAGCCTGGGCCCCGCCCTCCAACCACGGACAGCCTATTTGTCCCCCTGACCACCTATGTGACCACAAACAGCCTATCTGTCCACTGGCAATCTAAAGACTGTGACCACAAACATACTACTTGTCTCCCTGACCACCTATGTGACCACGAACAGCCTATTTCTCCCCCTGATCACCTATGTGACCAAAAACAGCCTATTTGTCCCCCTGATCACTTATGTGACCACGAACAGCCTATTTTTCATCATGGGAAAGATTGCAGGTGGGACATCCAGATATCAGCTTCTAAAAGAGATATCAAGCTGAAACCCGCATTCCTGTGCTAGTCTCGACATGCCCTACTCGTGGTGTGAATTTCAAGAAGATTGGAGAAACTTGAAAATTCAACTAAAATAAAACTGTGATACCCTGTGATAAAATAATACCCCTTTGAGTATTTTGGGGTCAAAATGTCAAGTTTCTCCAATCTCCTTGAAATTCACCTCATACAGTGGGTACGGAAAGTATTCAGACCCCCTTAAATTTTTCACTCTTTGTTATATTGCAGCCATTTGCTAAAATCATTTAAGTTAATTTTTTTTCCTCATTAATGTACACACAGCACCCCATATTGACAGAAAAACACAGAATTGTTGACATTTTTGCAGATTGAAAAATTGAAGGGGGTCTGAATACTTTCCGTACCCACTGTACGTAGGGCGTGTTCAGACTAGCACAGGGACACGGGTTTCAGCTTGATATCATGGCCAGAAGCCGAGATCTGGACGTCCCACCTACAATCTATCCCATTATAAAAAATAAGCTGTTCGTCGTAAGTGGAATTCTGAGGATTTAACACATCTAGGTGCTTCAGGAGGAGGTGAGGAGCCACCTAAATAGGTTTATTAATGGAATCTTTGATGTTTGACCATCAAAGTGGACTGAACAAGAAGGACCATCCGACGTGTAACTTATTTGATGGGACCTACACAGGCTTTCCGTGGACAATGTAGTAATAGGTCGTATTTCCTAACTACATTGATTTTATTGAGTAATACCTACAGTACAGTGCTCAGGGAACACCACCCAGCAGTTTCATGTACATGAGAGCACATAAAATGGCTTAATTTGCATAAAAATGCATTGTCCACGGAAAACCTAAGTAGGTCCTGTCAAATAAGTTACACGTGTCACTTGATCACCTGTAACTTATTTGACAGAAACTACACAGGCTGTCCGTGGACAACAAATTTCTAAGTCATAATTTATGATTAAAATGATTTTATAATGTAAAATACGCAGTACAGTACACAGGAAACATGGCCCAACAGGTTAATGTACATTACAACTCATCAATATTCATAATTAGCTCAAAAAAGTTCTGTCCACAGAAAGCCTGTGTAGGTCCCATCAAATAAGTTGCAGGTGGGACGGTCCTACTTGATCAGTCCACTTTTGTGGTCAAACATAAAAGAATCCACTAAAAAACCTATTTAGGTGGCTCCTCACCTCCTCCTGAAGCACCTACAGCTGTTAAATCCTCTGAATTCCACTGACCACGAACAGCCTATTTTTTTTTATAATGGGATCGATTGTATGTGGGACATCCAGATCTCAGCTTCTAGAAGAGATATCGAGCTGAAACCTGCGTTCCTGTGCTAGTCTGTACATGCCCCACACATGGTGTGAATTTCAAGAAGATTGGAGAAACTTGAAAATTTTGGCTCAAAAAAAAACTCTGACTCGGTCATAAAAGCCTTTAACTTGGTGCAAAAACCTGGGGGCTTCGAATGCTCGTTCCTCACGCCCTCACACACCGCATATTTGAGACCCGTACCCCTCGGAGTATGGCAAGTATTAGAAAAAAAATCTGAAAAACATATTCAAGAAAAATTATCAGCCCATAACATCCCCGGTAAGACCGAACGAGCACTTAATGTGGTCCTACGGACCCCAAACTTTGCACGCCGTCTAAGAATTAGAATTAGAATTGGAGCCATTCTGAACTTTTGGGGCCGTTCCGTGGGTTGTACACCAAGCACCTATGAACCTATGAAAATCAATGGGATAAGTTGCACGTGTCAGCGGCTCTCATTCGGCCCCCGGGGGCCCGAGGGGCCTCAAATTTCACAGGAAGTTGCGTCACTAGGCCATCGACGACATACCAAGAGGGCTAGGTCAACAGATGCCACAAAATATATTTTTTGGTTCTTACAATAACTCTCTGCTTTACATAGAGGTCTATGGGGAAAGGGCCTGCCCAGCAGTTACGTTCTCGGGGCCTAACAGGCTTAGGAAGCATCTAGAGCCATGAAATTCGGGGGCCCTATTCGGGGACCGTGACGGTAGTCTGTGATGAGTTTCAGGGCCCTGCGACTTCTTGATCCCTTTATTTCCAACGTCCCAATTGCAACTTATTCAATAGAAACTTCACAGGTGGTTCGTGGTCAAAGGGGTCTTTTGGAGCCAAATAAGCAGACACAAGGGCCCCGAAACTTCACGTGCTGGTAGCGTAGGGGGCCCATACAACATACCCCCATACAACATATCGAGTAGACGAGTGTCTACCTCAAAGGCAAAGTTGTGTGTGCACGTTTGACAAGAATCTCTCACACAGGCCTCTTCCCCACGTAGCCCCTAAGACCCTCTTGACGGACCATAAGTGCTCTGATGTCAAAAGTTGGCTTAACTGCAGAAACACGTGCTTAGAAGTGATCTAGAACTCCGAATCTCTGGATCCTGAATTGGGGGCCCCTGGATTACCACCATACCGAATTTCGGGGCCCTGCGACCTTTTGACACCTGTATATCCAACGTCCCATTTGCAACTTATTCAATGGCATTTTCACAGGCGTTCCGTGGACGATACAGTAATGGGTCATATTTTAAAACTACAGTGATTTTATTGAGTAATACCTACAGTTCAGTGCTCAGGAAACACCATGCAGCAGATTCGTGAATATTAAAGCTCATAAAATGCCTTAATTTGCATAAAAATGCACTGTCCACGGAAAGCCTATCTGGGTCGCGTCAAATAAGTTACACGTGGGCACTTCCTATTTAACTCGGTCAAAATAGCCTTTAATTTGGTGCAAAAACCTGGGGGCTTCGAATGCTCATTCTTCACGCTCTCACACACCGCATATCCGTGACCCGTACCCCTCGGAGTATGACAAGTATTCGAAAAAAAATCAGAAAAAAATATTCAAGGAAAATTATCAGCCCATAACATCCCCGGCTAGGTCAAACGAGTGCTTAACGTGGCCCTACAGACCCCAAACTTTGCACACCCGCTAAAGGGGCCCCTGAGGGGCCACAGAATTTGAATCGGAGCCGTTCTGAACTTTTGGCCTGCACAGCTGTTACGTTCTCGGGGCCTAACAGGCTTAGGAAGCATCTAGAGCCACGAAACTCGGTGTTTCCAACAGACCACTTGCAACTTATTCAATGGAAACTTCACAGGTGGTTCGCGGTCAAGGAGGTCTTTTTCGGCCAATCGAGCAGACACGGACACGGAACTCTGGGGGCCATCCCGGGGGACCGTGACGTGACGAATATGTAGTTTTCGGGGCGATCGACCACTGTCCCCGAAGCACCTATAAAAAATTAATGGAATAAGTCGCATGTGTCACCGGCCCCCTTTTGGCCCCCAGGGGTCCAAGGGGCCCCAAACTTCACAGAACGTGGTGTCACGTGGCCCCTGACAACATACCGAGAGGGCAGATTCTAGCTAAGCGAAACAATGCTTACGCTCCGCTGTCCACGAAACACCTACAAAATTGCATGGGATAAGTTGTACATGGGATGCTCTGCCGTTTGGCCCCCGGGGGCCGTTTCATCCCCAAACTTGGCCTGCTGGTAGTCACTGGGGCCCAGTAAGACCCTTTTAGATGGAGAAAGCTGAATCGTGTATGGATCATGCCGAACTGCTGAAACGCACACTTAGGAATGACGTAGAAATTTGAAACTCTGGATAGCACCTCGGGGCACCCTCGGCTACCCTCGTATCAAATTTCGAGGTCCTGCGACCTTTCAAAAACGATTTAGAGATACCTCTCACTGTGCCAAAAAAACTGGTGTTTACGGGGCATGAAAGGCACCTCGTGGCCGTGCCCATACAGACGACTGGGCACGATAGTCACTCGGTGTATGTGATGAAGAGTATGATGGAGTACAGGCAGGTAGGGGCCGCAGTAGGCACTTAGCGGTCATGAGGAAGACTGTGGTGAAGACTCCGGTGAGGATGGTGTCAGAAGAAAGTTTAGGTGGTTAGGGGTCAAAATAGACACTCTGCGGGCTTGAGGAAGACTATGGTGAAGTTTAGGTGTTTAGGGGTCACAATAGGCACTCCGCGGGCACGAGGAAGACTATGGTGAAGTTTAGGTGGTTAGGTGTCAATATAGGCGCTATGTGGGCACTGAGGAAGACTACGGTGAAGAATAGGAGGTCAGGGGGCTCATAAAACTCTTCGTGGGCCTCCCACACAGTACTTGGGCACCCCCAGAGGTGTCCATACACAGCCTATGGCTGATTTTAGTGCCTTACCTGCCTTTTCGCAAAACGTCCACGTCACCATTAGAATAAGTGGCTCGTGTCGTCCATAAAGTGAGCGCGAGCCCTCGCTCCACCTATGTGACCAATGGCAACTTATTTGAATTGAAAAAATCCCACGAACCACCTAAGTTCCCTTACGCAAGTATGAGTTTTCCCCAGTGAGCCTTCTTGCCCAGACACCGTGCAAGATCAGGGAGGACGAGGAGCAGGTCCTGCTCGCGGCGCCTTACTGGCCCACTCGGACTTGGTTCCCGGAATTGATGCTCCTTCCGATAGCCCATTCTTGGCAGATTCCTCTGAGGAAGGATCTACTGACTCAGAGACGGGGCACCCTGTGGAACCCGTGTCCAGACCTCTGGAAACTTCATGTCTGGTCCCTGGACAGGACGCGGAGGTTCTAGGTGACCTACCCCAAGAGGTAGTTGACATCATCACTTCGGCGAGAGCACCGTCTACGAGACACGCTTACGCCTTGAAGTGGAACCTGTTCATCGAATGGTGTTCTTCTCACCGAGAAGACCCCCCGAAATGTTCGATCAGAGTCGTGCTGTCCTTTCTGCAGCAGGGGTTGGAGCGAAGGCTGTCTCCCTCCACCCTTAAAGTCTACGTGGCTGCGATTGCTGCCAACTATGACCCCGTGGAAGGGAAGTCGGTGGGTAAGGTTCCTTAGGGGGGCGAGAAGTCTAAATCCTCCACGGCCCCCCTCTATACCCTCTTGGGACCTGTCTCTAGTGCTCAGACACTACAGCAGGGCCCATTTTAGCCTTTGCAGACAGTCGAGCTGAAGTTTCTGTCAATGAAAACTCTGCTCCTGCTTGCATTGGCCTCCATCAAGAGGGTAGGGGACCTGCACGCATTTTCGGTC
>NW_015537996.1:63015-71328 GCF_001515605.1 Sinocyclocheilus anshuiensis
AGACACGCTTACAGGCTGAAGTGGAACCTGTTCGTCGATTGGTGTTCTTCCCGCCGGGAAGACCCCCGTAGATGCCCGATCGGAGTCGTGCTTTCTTTCCTGCAGGATGGGTTGGAGCGAAGGCTGTCTCCCTCCACCCTTAAGGTGTATGTTGCCGCCATTGCCGCACATCACGAGGCAGTAGACGGTAAGTCTGTGGGGAAGCACGACTTGGTCGTCAGGTTTCTCAGAGGGGCAAGGAGGCTAAATCCTCCGCGCTCTCACCTGTTACCCTCTTGGGATCTCCCCTCGGCCCTGACGGCCTTGAAGGAGGAGCCCTTCGAGCCTCTGCAGTTAGTAGAGCTTAAGTTTCTGTCGTTGAAGACAGTGCTCCTCACCGCATTGGCCTCGGTCAAGAGGGTAGGGGACCTGCAAGCATTTTCGGTTGACGATTCGTGCCTAGAGTTTGGGCCGGCTGACTCCCAGGTAATCCTGAGGCCCCCGGCCTGGCTATGTGCCCAAGGTTCCCACTACTCCCTTCAGGGATCAGGTGGTGAGCCTGCAAGTGCTGCCCTGGAGGAGGCAGACCCAGCCCTAGCTTTGCTTTGTCCCATCCGAGCATTCAGGACCTCAGACCAGCTCTTTGTCCATCGGATGCCGGCAGAAGGGAATGCCGTCTCTAAGCAGAGGATGGCCCACTGCATATTGAATGCCATCACCCTGGTTTATCAGGCACAGGGTGTGCCCTGCCCGTTCAGGTTGCGAGCTCACTCTATTAGAAGTGTTGCATCCTCCTGGGCGCTGGCTCGTGTAGAATCTAGCTAACATGTTCGCTAGATTCTATAGCCTTCGTGTGGAGCCGGTTTCCTCCTGTGTTCTCCCCTCAAACAGGTAGAAGCACTGAGAGGCCCCGGCTTCGTGTCGGCTTGCTAAAACCGCTCCAGAGAGTCCATATCGTAGACCCTCCTGTGTTCCCCGGAAGAATTTCTGCTATTTTCCAAGTGGGTTACAATCACCTCTAATCTTCCATATGCTCCTAGACGGTTGTTCATATGTGTAAGTGCTTCTGAAACCTCCCTCAGGAAGGATGGGATTCTGCAACGTTCCGGTTCCAAGTGGAACGGGCACGTTTTCCCAGTGTTATCCAGTCTTACTGAGTGGGTAGTGCCATAGCAGCAGTAACTGGTCTTCTTGTGGTAAGCCAAGGCTTATGCCAAAAAGAAGGGGTGCAGGTGGCTTCCACAGGACACTGGAAGGGGCAGTATCCGTGGCACTTTGGTTGGGATCCCAATTTGTCGGTCACCGACGTGACGTCGAGAGTGACCGACTGAAATGGAACGTCTCGGTTACGTATGTAACCCTCGTTCCCTGAAGGAGGGAACTGAGACGTCCTGTCACCACGGCTGCTGTACCACTGCTGAGCGGCCTGGTCACCGGCTCGGCTCCTCAGCGAAAACCTGAATATACGCTGCACCTGCTGAATACTTATACTCACGCTGTGATCAGCGGCAGCTGGATGCAATAATTGCATGCCAATGTGCATTGGCTCATTTAGTTTACACTCGAAGTAGATTGGTCTCTCTAAGCGAGATCCCAATTCGTTGGTCACTGACGTGACGTCTCCGTTCCCTTCTTCAGGGAACGAGGGTTACATACGTAACCGAGATGTTACGTTGCCAGTAAGTCATGAAATTACCAATATATTACGAATAGAGCACGTATCTGGAACGTTCTTGGTTATCTTGTTACGTTAGGAGGACGTACTGACGACTTTGTGAGTTGGTAATGGGATGGTAATGAAATTACGAGCAAACGACGTTGCAGTTACGTTGCCAGTAAGTCATTAAATTACAAATATATTACGAATAGAGTACCTATCTGGGACGTTCTTGGTTATCTTGTTACGTTAGGAGGACGTACTGACAACGTTATGAATTGGTAATGGATGGTAATGGAAATACGTGCATATGACATCGTGGTTACATTGTCTATTGGTAAATCATGAAATTACCAAAAAGTACAAATACATTACGTAACTGTTACGTCGTGTGTTAGCTGGGTTCTCATCTTGGGCAGAAAAGAAAGATAACTAGCAATTTCAAAGTTTAAGTTCTATCCTAGCCATCTAACAACAATTTTCCCAATTATAATTACATGATTCCTTTGAAATGGTCTTAGCCTAGAGATTAATAATGCTAAATGTAGATTAGAAACGTCTTGTCACATCTGGTTTGAACAGTCAGAGTCATAGGTTATAGATAGATAAATAGATCGTATGAAAAATAACTATATTTGCAGCATTGTTGTTTTCTGCTGTGTTTTGTTGTTTCTGTTGTTGTTAAAATAACCGCGTCATCCGCAGCTCTTGAACTTGGCGTGCGTAAGCGTAATAAAATAACACGACTATCTTTGAAAAAAGTGCATAATGCTTAAAATAATGTTTATAAACCTTATATAATTAATGCGCATGAGGGCCTCACAATACTGCTAATACGGTTAATGTAATCTGCTTAATATACTCTGCTACTTCTACATTAAATTTATCGGTGATAAATCTTTGCATGTGTTGAACTGACATTTAATTTTTTTTTTGTAATAAGCTTCGTGTTTTTTAACCTCTCTGAGTTTGAGGAATCCAGTAGTAAAGAAATAAAGCAATTAAAATGGATGTAATGATTTTAATCTTTGAGTATATATTGGCCTGCTGCTGAAAGGCTTGCAATGAATCTCAAACTATCCTTTTTGTTTAGCAAAGCCCAAAGCCCATATTTATTTCCATTCTGAAAGGCCTATTTTCATTAGACAGTGAACTTACTGCCATGGCTATAGGCTGTGTAGTAGAAAAGATAACCTGACAGCAATTTAAGGCCTGTTTTTCATTATTTCTTTATAAATCAGGTTCAAGGACCTTGAGATAAAATTTCAAAGCCAATTAAATTCGGTTTTGCCATAGCCAACTAATTTGACAAAAATTGGATTTTCAAAATGTCATACAATTTAATTTCTCTTGATACCTTTAGCCTCAATTACCCTTTCATTTCTCTAGCCTAACTCTTATCAACATCAAGCTGGGTCGTTCAATTAAAGACAATATCAATATCCACCTTATTCTTTTAACTCAGCTATGTTCCCCTAGTGACTCAATATGGCTGTTTATGTTCAAGAGGCTCTGCATTGCATACATATTTGCAATAACCAGTTTCATATATTGTTTATTGTAAAAGAAATCAAAGGGAGACGTTTTGAATGAATTGCTTATCTGAAATCCAAGTGAGCTGACTCACTTGTCACTTGACAAAGGATGCTGAATTATCAAGCAAATGATCAATGTGAATGCGGGGGGTAGACTTCAGAGCTTTGTAACTTTTGTAGTTATGCTCAGTGGTTGTTAAAACAAACAGCCCTATTACTCCTTTCTTAAAAAGTCAATTATCCTCGCCTCAAGACATTGTTCCCTATCGATACTTCACTCACTAGACGCTATGGGGAAAACTCTTTTTTCTCCGATTACTGAAGCGGAGCTGCACGAGCCTATGGCCATGAAGTCCGCCAGAATAGGCGAGGTCATCTGGCTATATAAGCAGGCATTCTGGCATAGGTTCCTCAGATTTCTTCTCCTTCAACAACGACGATCTTCTCTTCGCTGATGTATGAGACCCGAAGCCTCTCGTGGTTGACACGCCTCGCAACAGATTGAAGCTGACTCAGCAACCTGCGCTATTCTGCTGTTCCTGCTCCGCGCTTCCAGCTCGAGCCACCTTCAGCGTCCGCGCAGCTGTCAGAGCATCCCCTGCCACCATCCGGCGAGTTCTAAAAAAGTACATTTCTAAAGAGCAAAATTTTCACCAGCGTTGTTGCAAATGCCATGCCGCATTTGCAACAAAATTGTGGCTCATGCAGGGCTCCCCTACACGCTGATGAAGGCCACAGAAAGTGCATTTCCTGCCTGGGGGAATCCCACGCAGAAGCCGCGCTCATCATCAGATGGAGTTTTCTCATTGCGAAAACATGAGTCTCGCCTCTCTGTGCTTGCGGATCGCTTTCTTTTCAGAGAGCAACTCCGTTCCTTGCACCCACCCGTTTTCTTCCTCCCAGGAGCCTGTGAGGAAAAAACAGCGGGGCAGAGGATCTCAGCGCTCGGCTAAGAGTGAGCTCACTTCGGCTCAGGTCCCGCGTGCCTCACTTTCTCCGCACAGAGAGGACTCTCCTGTCCTCTTCACCCGCTCAGATCAGTGTCCCTTCGCCAGCATGGGTGATTTGGTCTCATTGGGTGGAAACGAGGACGTTTTTTTTAATGACAGTATGTCACTGGCGGACTCGGACGCAGAGGATCTGTCGGGCTCGGCCAACGACCCCACCCCCTTGCCGTCTTCCGAGCCCAACGACGCCAAGCCAGGGATGGATGCCGAACTATTCCGCATCCTCTCAAAGGCAGTCGAGGAGCTGGGATTGGAGTGGTCTACCCCAGAGGAGCCCACTCGCAGCCGCCTGGATGAATGGTTCCTGCCGGGGCGCCGTCAGGCCCCTTGTCAGTGAGCCTCTACATTCCGTCCGGAGTTCCACAAAGAGCTCACCAGATCGTGGCGCGCCCCCTACTCAGCCCGCCTGTGTACTTCGATTCCAACCGCCCTCACCTCCGTTGACGGCGCTGAAAAAAACGTGTTTGAGAAGCTGCCTCTCTTGGATGAGTCAGTGGCCGCGCATCTCTGCCCGCCCACTGTCATTGGGTGGAAGGCGAAAGTCACTCACACCTCCAAGCCGTGCAGGACGACATCTGCCCTCTGTGGACGAGCTTACTCCTTGGCCTGCAGGCAGCCTCCACGCTACATTCCATGGCAGTTCTCCAGGTCTTTCAGGCCAAACTCCTCCACTGCATGGATGAGTCTTGTCCCAATCAGGCTGCGTTTAAGGAGCTACGCAGCGCGACTGACCTGGCTCTGCGCGCCACAAAGACGACGGCTCAGGCGATCGGCAGGTTGATGGCCAGCTTGGTGGTGCTCGAGTGCCATTTATGGCTGACCTTTATGAAGATTAAATTGGAGATTACTGCTCCTAAGCCTGAGCCTCGACAGAGCTCCCACTCAGCAAAATGCTACCCTTTTCCCAAGCGTCAGAGACCCCGGCCCAAGATAGCACTGGACCCCACGCCTCAGGCGTCATCCTGATCTAAGGGACAGGAAGAGGAAGGGGCTAAATCTCGCTGCAGCCGGACCACCCCTCAGACAGCCTCGAGTATACCTCCAAGCACCCAGTTTAGTTCCGGGTGCTGAGGAAAATTTGTTTGTTGTAAACATCGGGCCCTATACAACAAGCCGCTGTGATAGCAGGCAAAATAAAACACAAACATACTCAAAAAAAGAGCAAATTTCCTCTTACACTTATTGCGAGTGTCCGGTCCCCTCACAGTGACCTACCACTCAAGTCAATCCAACCCCTTGCCACACGGGCCGAGGCCTGGCAGGCCATCCCCGGAGTGTCAGATTGGGTTCTGGGGATAATAAAGCAAGGTTACTCACTTCAATTAGCTCGAAGACCCCCGCGATTCAGTGGCGTGGTTCCCACCTCAGTACGGAGCAAAGACGCACACGTCCTGCACTCCGAGGTGATGAATTTATTGGCAAAAGGAGACATCGAGATGGTTCCTCCAGCTCAGAGCAAGTCAGGCTTCTACAGCCATTACGTCGTCGTTCGCAAAAAAGGATGGTGGCCTACGGCCCATCCTCGATCTCAGGCACTTGAACTGCACCTTCATGAAATAGGTAGTTCAGGATGACTACATTGAACGGATCTTGTTCCTGGGAGCAGTTTTTAACTCAGCTCAAATAAGGGCGGTAGTCGCGCCGGAACGTGTGCTGGCCATACAGCAGCTCGTGGCCTCCTTCAGAATTGGAGCCTCTCGCCCTCTCCAGATGTTTCAGAAGATGCTGGGCCTCATGGCCTCCGCATCTCCGGTGCTACAGTTGGACCTGCTTCAACTGCTTCCCCTACAGTACTGGCTGAAACCAAGGGTTCCGCCCCATGCTTGGCATCACGGACGCCTTCGTATCAAGGTGGACCAGGCCTACATGGCAGCTCTGGCCCCTTGGAAAAGCCCCCAGTGGTTGGAACGGGGTGTGGGTATGGTTCTGGGTATTGTCTGCAGAAGGAAGGTTGTCTTGACCGATGCGTCCAACACAGGTTGGGGAGCTAAGTGCGAGGGCAAACCAACTCTCGGCCCCTGGTCAAAAGAGGACAGTCGGTTACACATCAACTGCCTGGAAATTCTGACAGTGTGTCGAGCCCTTCGGACCTTTCAGCCAGACCTAAAGGGCCACCACGTTCTAGTCTGCTCAGACAGCATGACAGTGGTGTCCTACATAAATCGCCAGGGCGGGCTCACCTCAAAGCGCCTCTTCTTCTTAGCAGAGCGCCTCTTGGAATGGGCACACCTCAACTTGCATTCACTGAGAGCAACGCATGTTCCGGGCATAATGAACTGAGGAGCAGACATGCTGTCTCGGAGCAATGTCCCCTCAGAGGAACTGATTCTCCATCCGCAAACAGTTCAGAAAATTTGGGAGGTCTTTGGGCAGGCAGAGGTTGACATCTTCACCTCGAAAGACAACTTTCAATACCCAACTTACTTTTCGAAAGAAAGGCATGCGTTGGCCCACGACTGGCCCAACCTCCTCCTGTATGCTTTTCTCCCGATCGCCATGATCCCTCAGGTAATCAGGGAACACAAACACAAAGTTCTCCTAGTAGCCCCGTTCTGGAAGAACCATTGGCTCTCGGAGCTGTCGCAGCTGCTCGCAGATCATACAAGGCCCAAGGTTTTGCCTTACTTCTTGTATGATCTTGGCCCTCTGTGAGTGCAGAGGCTGTACAGAATCTTCCTTGGAACGATTATTGAAGGCCGGGCTGACCTCGGTGTGTTTGGCCCTCTTTGCCTCCTGTGGGGCTTACCCTGCTACATACTTGGTCCCTCTGGCCCCCTTTGGTGCTTAAGGTAAGTTCAAGTATTGGTCATTCCCCTATCATAGCATGGCAGGATTGTACTGGTTCCCCATACCGTCTAGCGATGCAGTACGAGTGAAGTATCGATAGGGAATGTACTCGGTTACTAACGTAACTTCGGTTCCCTGAGATATGGGAACGAGTACTGTGTTACTAGCCGTACTATGTAGCTGCACGACCCAGTGTCTTCACTTCAGTCAAAGTAACCTGAGGAACCTATTCCAGAATGCCTGCTTATATAGCCAGATGACCCCGCCCATTCTGGCGGTCTCTGGCGGGCTTCATGGCCATAGGCTCGTGCAGCTCCGCTGCTGAGCCATTGGTTTGATTTTTATTCACTGCAGAAAACAATGGCCGTGCAGTTACACTGCATTAATAAAAAAGGCTTCAGTAATCAGAGAAAAAGGAGTTTTCCCCATGGCGTCTAGCGATGCAGTACTCGTTCCCGTATCTCAGGGAACCGAGGTTATGTTAGTAACCGAGTATGATTTTTATCCAGCTAACTATACAAATGCATAATATCAAACATATTACTAATTGCTCTATGGGGGAGACTCAGGCATCGACGATAGATCACTGTTTTTCAATGGAAAGCTTATAAAGAATGTATTTGCTAAATTTGTGTAAGCAGTACATATCAAAACATGCATAATCAAAATGCAGTATGTACCAGATTCATCATAATAACGAGTCATAAACGCATCCACAGTTGCAAATCCTGGTTTAGTTAGAGAGCTAAGGGTCCACTGAACAACATCCCATAGAGCACTTTTAGCCCAACGAAGCAATAACGTTGTAATATCGATGATAATTCCTTTGTTTATGTCTCATTTCTTCGGGGACAGTTATTGTTTGTATCCGTTATGGAATAACTTATGCTCAAAAAACTGCATCTTGGTAGTAAAAAGCAACATGGTTTTGTAGCATACAGGGTCACAAACAGAATGAGACCATCCACTAAAAAAAAGTAAAAGATACGCCGAATATTGTTTATTTGAATTCTGGCGCTCTCTCGTGACGGCTCATGGCGCACGCTATGACTCACCTGTCATCTGATGGGGGCGTAATTTAGCGATCGGCTTTTTGCACAAATAATTATTATTATTTTTTTCTTCTTCTTCAACATTTTTTATATACTGTATATATGTGTGTGTGTTTTGTGGTTAATGTGGCTCTATCTGCATGATTACCATCTGTATGACCACACATTAGCGTGTGATTACTGTCTGTATGACAGCTATCAGTGTGAATGCGGTCTATATGAATAGAGTGTGATTATTGACTATATGGCCGTCCATCTGTATAATTACTATCTGTATTACCGGCCATCAGCATGTG
>NW_015537996.1:71338-75587 GCF_001515605.1 Sinocyclocheilus anshuiensis
GTGATTTCACATGGGCCAGATGTGGGCCGCATCTGGGCCAACACTATGTTGCTGTCTGGGACTGAACAACATCCCATAGAGCACTTTTAGTCCAACGAAGCAATAATGTTGTAATATCGATGATAATACCTTTGTTTATGTCTCATTTCTTCGGGGACAGTTATTGTTTGTATCCGTTATGGAATAACGTATGCTCAAAAATCTGTATCTTGGTAGTTAAAAGCAACATAGTTTTACATATAATGTATATATGTGTGTGTTTTGTGGTTAATGTGGCTCTATCTGCATGATTACCATCTGTATGACCACACATTAGCGTGTGATTACTGTCTGTATGACAGCTATCAGTGTGAATGCGGTCTATATGAATGGCCATTAGAGTGTGATTACTTAGTCATAGTCATTACTTAGACATAGTCTCAGAAAAATGGTTGCAGGAATCTAATTTTTCATCGTATCTTCTTCAGATTTGACATAGAAACTCATGAGACATGTGATTTTCAACCCATTACTTATCTGGATTGCTCCAGGACTGATTTCATGTATTTTTTATATGAAATAAAAAAAATTCAGTGTGGTACAATTTTTTTCAAGGCACTTCAGTGTCTATAACTTTTTATCTTTTTGAGCATTATCATCTCTGGATAGTATGATGGATAGTAAAGCCCAAAGAATCTTCTTTCCAAAGACACCAAAATTGTGTGTGTAGCACACTGAAGTCAGGAACTGTTACAATTTTAAGTTAGGTAGGTCATTTTCAGTTCCAAAATTGGGGGAGCAGGTTAACAGGTTAATATATTTAGGACATAAAAAATAGCTATCAAAAGGCAAATATTTCAGTAACACTTAATTTTAATGGTCCCTTTTGAACATTCTGTTGACAATAAGTAATGTTGCACTTACATGTCTACTAACTCTCATCATGACTATTGTCATGGTCTCCCAAAAGACATTCTTCTGACTATAAGTAACTTTGCAAGTACATGTTAATTTATTCTAATCCTAACCCTACCAGTCTACTAATACTCTACTAATACTCTAACTAGAGTTAGTAGACATGTAGGTGCAACGTTACTTATAGTCAACAGAATGTGTTAAAGGGACCATCAAAATAAAGTGAAACCAATATTTCCTATTAATGTTCTGATCAAAGAGTTACAGGTGCTGAAATCGCTTCATGTGAGGTGTCTTGCAGGAAGTTTCGTCAATCACTAATAGATACTATTTTTATTGTATTGCACTTATCAAGTTGTTTAAACAATTATGTACTTGTGCACATGAATATTCAATACAAACCACGGTAAGTCAAGACTGTAATTTGTGTCCCAACTAGCTTCAACGAACAGAACAAGCAGCTTTCCTGAGCAAGACTTTGCTATGTCATGCAACCTGTGGTGTGAGAGGGTTCGCTCTTGTTTTCACTCACCTGCTTTGAACTCAATACTTTTAAAACCTTGTCTATTTTGTCCGTTGAGAGATTTTCCAATATTGCAACTCAGGATAAATAATGAATGAATCTCTAAACTGCAGGAATCTCACTCTCTCCTTTTTTCCTCTTTCATTGTCTCAGTGTTTTTAATCAAGCTGCTTTTACCAGATTATATCTATCCCTCTTTCCCTCTCTGCTTTTCTTCGTAACCTGCCTTACCAGTTCCAGCCTTTTTTTGCTGAAGGGTGAGTACTTGTCCATCAGAGCTGTGAGCCTGAGAAGGCTCAGTCTTTGCAGCATGGAGACATGTGGTGCTGATTTGGCCTCTATGCCTGTGCTGGGGTTACTCATTGAAAGCATTTGTGCACTGGACCAGAGGGGCCTCTGTATTCTGAAATGTATGAAATCAACCAACTTTTGTATAGATACGCTTTGTCAGTGCATGATAAAGGTCTTGCAAGCATTTTATCTTGATTGAATGAGGGAAATATATATTCTAGATCCCTAGAATGTATCATTAATTTGATCAGACACTTTTTTTGTCCCAGCTGCCTCAATAAAATAGTAGATCAGTATGATCTGTAGGCTGAGCATTTTGTGCAAATGCATCTGAGCTCTTGTAGTATGCCTCCTCTAGGGCAGCTTCATTTGTCTCTTCTGGCTCTTTGATCTCAAGGTGAATGTCAGTCAGAAAGGAGGGTGAGGGAGAACCCGAGTGGGAAAAATCTGAATCCCCGTCCTCTGACAACTTGTCTGTCCAAGAGTTTACCAACTGTTGCAGGCCACAAATGCGTTCCATTACACAGTCCAAATCTGAAAAGACATGTATGATCTGGGACATTGTCATAAATGCTGACACGGTGATCACAAGTAGCCAGTGGGCTGCAAGCATGTTTCTGGTCCTTGGAGCTGCTGCTTTTACATCGTCTACTTTGGTAACCATGGAAACTCCCAGTCCTCCAACTGACCGAAGTGTTGTTGATAGGTGAGAAGGTGCTGTTGTGTAAGAGCACTGTTGGGAACATCCCTGGCTTGTGTCCATGGGGAATTTCAAAGACGGTGTTGACATCAAGGTTGTGCTGGTTGTTGAAATGCTGCTCGTTGATTTGCTTCTGACTGTCTTCTTGTTTGGACAGTCCATGGCGTTTGCAGTTGCTGCGCACCTTGGTCACAGGGCTTGGCGTGCTGACCGCACTGCTGCTTTCTAAGGAACTGCTACTTGATTGAGAGGGTGATAAGCAGGATACAGGATTTACAGTCTTGTCCTGGAGCCTCACTAAGTCTAGACATTGAAGATGCTTCAGCTTTTCCTCACCAAGACCTTCCTGGATAATTGGTCCACTTATGACAGGTCTGGCTTTCCCACTTTGAGTGTGTGGCTGTAGTGTGCTTCCTCTTAATCTGAGTTTCTCCATCTTCCGGAGAAGGCTTTTGTCTTTTTCTACTGGATGCCTTTCAGGCAGGCACTCTTCACTGCTCAAAATGTGATGTTCACTGGGAGATGGAGGTCTGCTGGATGAATTGTCGGGAGATTGGGGCTTATAGTTCGGAGGACGAGCTACGACTTGTTTCGGGTTCCTCTGCCATTTTGTTGGAAGCACTTCCCCCATCGCTGTCAGCATTACTAAAGCTATGAGTGGAACAAAGCTCATGGCGCTCCCTGCTATTGGTAAAAGAGCCCTCACAGCTTCCGGATCTCCTCAGTCTTGAAATGGGGCAGTTCAGTGAGTGCAGTAGCTCATCGTCATCCACACGGATCCAGCATTTGCTCTTCCTGTCGAATGACCATTTTGGGCTGATGGCAAAGAGGTCATCTCCCTACATGTACAAAATTATTTGTTATACACAGCAAAGAACAGAAAGAAGGAACTGTTTCTTAAGGCTTCTTTTATTTATACACAGTGTTTACATGTATCTTCTCCAGAGTTTTCTCTCACTCACCCTTCTTTTGGATTGGCTGAACTCCAGCTTTATCTCCACACACTTGTTTAAGGTACTTAATCTCCTGAAAGCAAAATAAAACATTGACATCAAACAGGAAAACAACATGATGTCCCTCTCAAATTCTTCCCACTGCAATTAGCAAGAAGTGCTCATTCTACGTCAGCATAGCATGCACTCAAGCAGCCGAGGTGTAAAAAGCACTACCTGCAGAGAGAATCTAAGGCATCTTGATCCAGAAATTCATGGTCACTCTTCACCCAGTCTATGTCAATGGGAAAACAGCAATCTGGTAGGCAAAGAAAGTAAATTGAATTGCAGTAAAATAATATTTGCAGTTTTGTAGGACCAGAGATGGGTAGTAAAAAACTACATTTACTCCGTTCCATTTATTTCAGCAATTATTTGGAAATGTAGTACTTTTAAAGGTGGATACTTTAGCTTGATTAGATTTCTAATGGAAAAAGCCCCATTCACAAAGCTCCCCAATGAATCACTCTAATTGTGGATTTAATAGTAGGGCTGTAGCCAAGAATAGCCATTAGTTGTCAGTGTCTTCCAACATGCTTACACACACACACACACACACACATATATATATATATATATATCCCATTTTGACTTTGACTTAGTTTCTTTCTCTCCTTTGATTAGTTCTTTCAGTTCACCTGTGTTAGTTAATTATCCTCATTTTGGTCTGTATTTAAGTTTCTCTGTTTCTCCTTTAGTTTGTCCTGTCATGTTTGTGCTGGAGCAGGGGGAGCGTTCTCTCGAGGACCACATTACAGACTTTCTGGAAGTAGCTCATCACACCAGCTAACCGGACGACTGCCTCTGCGCATTCTACAACGCTAGCCTCAACACCGCTTGATCATAAGT
>NW_015537996.1:76150-76272 GCF_001515605.1 Sinocyclocheilus anshuiensis
GGATCCCCGCCTATCCCTCGGGTTGCCTGAGCCATCTGCTCCGCCTTTGCCCTCCAGATCCTCCCTGTTGCCCTGGCTTGTCGGCTCTCTGTCTCTGCCCCAGGCTCCTCTCCCACCTGCTC
>NW_015537996.1:76499-86524 GCF_001515605.1 Sinocyclocheilus anshuiensis
TATATATATATATATATATATATATGTCATAGTTATGGACTTCTTTTGTTGTGTTATCACTTAGTTTTTCTCTTCATGCCCATTTTGACTTTGACTTAGTTTCTTTCTTTCCTTTGATTAGTTCATTCAGTTCACCTGTGTTAGTTAATTATCCTCATTTTGGTCTGTATTTAAGTTCCTCTGTTTCTCCTTTGGTTTGTCCGGTCTTGAGTCTACTTTATGTTCGTCTATGTGTGGATGTGCTGCTCTTCTCTCTTTTGTGGATTATTACCTGTGGATTTATTAAAGATTACCTTCTACCGTCATCTTCGTGTACTACTCGTGTTTGCTACAGCTGCAGTCCGTGACAGAAGGCTGTAAAAGTGTAAGCGGCGTGATTCCCCACTTTTATTCTTTCTGTTTTTGAAAGCTTGTTTTTTCTTTTGCGTTAATGGGCTATTCTGAATTTTTCCTCCTCCTGCTGGAGCAGGGGGAGCGTTCTCTCGCGGACCACACTACACTCTTTCTGGAAGTAGCTCATCACACCAGCTACCCGGAAGACTGCCTCTGAACGTTCTTCAACGCTAGCCTCAACATCGCTTGCAGAGCGCGGTCGTCCGAAGATGGTCCTCGGGAGAGTTTCGCCATCTTTGTGGAGTGGGTACTGGTGAGAAACGGATCCCCGTTCACCATTGGCCTTGCTGATGAGGATCTCACCAGCCCCACTCCGGACCCAGAGCCCAGCCAACTGTCACCCCACTGCGCAGAGCGTTTGCTAGGGCCTACCACAGACGGAGAGCCAATGCCTGCCGCGGCCGACGAGCCATCGCCAGAGAGGGCGACAGAGCTGAGAATCGCCCCTGAACCTCATGGATCGTCTGACCAGGTGCGAGAGCTGGCAACAATGCACGCGACAGTGGATGTAACAGTGGAGAGTGAGGGCACGGAGGAAAGCCCCGCTCACTGTACCACCGCTGAGGGTGAACTAAGGCAGGACTCAGGGGATTTAATTGACTTTTATTCAGAACTACCCAGTCTTCTACCGTCATCTGAAATCTCTGTCTGTCCTGTTACGGCCAAGGAGGCCATTTTCGAACTGTCTATCTGCCCTGAACAGTCTGTCTGCCCCTTCACGACTATGGAATCCCGTGCTCCAAGTGCTGGGAGTGGCCATCTGGTGTGTGTGGGCAGCACACACCATCCTTGAACCCCCGGACTGCTCAAAACTCCCACCCAGCCTCCCTCTCCCACCACCTCTTCATCAGTCCTCACCACCGCCTCCACTGCCCCTCAGCTCACCCTCAGCCCACCATCTGTGATGTGGGTTCGTCGCGGGTCTGCCAGTCTCCATCGGTGTCGTGGCTGGAGGATCCCTCATCTCCACCTCCAGCCTCTGAGTCCCGGTCTCCGCCTCGGCCCATCAACCCAGCGGCTCCACTATGGCTCCTAGCTCCCTCCTCTCGGCCGTGGCCCATCAGTCTACCAGCTCCACCGGGCTCCCTCATCTCTCCGGCTCCGCCTTGGTCAGTTGTCGACCCGCCATTGCCTCAGGACTCCATTCCTCCGGCTGCGCCTCGTCGATCCATCCCACCGGCTCTGTTGGGCTCCTCCTTCCCTCCAGCTCCACCTTGGTCCTCTGTTGCTCCGGCTCCACCACGGCCTTCTGAATCCCCGCCTATCCCTCGGTTGCCTGAGCCATCTGCTCCGCCTTGGCCCTCCAGATTCTTCCTGTCGCCCTGGCTCGTCGGCTCTCCGTCTCTGCCTCGGGCTCCTCTCCCACCTGCTCCGCCACTGTCGGTCAGCCCCCTAGAGTCATCAGCCATTCCTCCACCATGGCTCGTCCATCCATCGGCTCCACCGTGGGCCATCATGTTGGTCTGGGTCCCGCCTGGCTCCTCCTGCTCCAAGTCCCTCCTGTCTCCATCCTGGCTCCTCCCTCTCTCTGATCCGCCCTGGCTCCTCCTGTCTCCATCCTGGCTCTTCCCTCCATCAGATCCACCATGGTTCCTCCTTATTCCTCCGTGGCTCCTCCCTCCGTCATTGCCGCCCTGCCTTCCTGCCTACCCTTCGCCATCCCCTGTTACTATCCCAACTCCGCCCCTTTGTCCTCCTCCTAAGTCCCCTCCATCCCTCCATCCTGGCTTCTCCCTCCGTCTTATCCGCCCTGGCTCCTCTTGTCTCCATCCTGGCTCCTCGCTCCATCTGCTACTCCCTGGCTCCTCATGTCTCCATCCTGGCTCCTCCGTCCGTCTGCTCCTCCCTGGCTCCTCATGTCTCCTCCCTGGCTCCTCCCATCGTCGCCGCCCTGGTTATCTGCCTGCCTCTCTTCCTGCCCTTCGCCACTGCCTCGTCCTTCTCCCAAACCCCCTCCCTCCATCCTTTGTTCGTCCTTTTACGGCGCAAGGTTGCGCCTTCCAGGAGGAAGCTATTTTGGAGATTGACAACACCATTCCTCATTCACTGTCATTATATTACTTGGATTTTGTTAAATCCCTTGCGTTATTATAAAACATTATTATTAATAGCATTATTATTTATTACTAGGAGTGGCCAGAATATTCCATTAAAAATTATTGTTTTACACAGAACATTGTTTATATACATAAAATAACTGTAAAAGTAAAATATTTTTTGTATATGTAGGTTAAACTGCAAAAAGATTTCCATTAATAAAAATACAAAACCATTATTATTATCTTTTTTTTTTTTTTTTGTTATTTGCAAATAACACATTTGGTCAGCATTTAACAACAACATCGTTAGCTTAGCAACATTGTTAGCCACTGGTTAATTTTTTAACACTAACCATTTTTTCCATAAACATTTTTTACTGTGGGAATTACATTTAGAGCCATTCTACACAATATGCATTACAAAACAAAAATTAAACATTAAAATGAAACATTACAACCACCCAGGATACTGCTCACCCACTTATCCACCACCCACTTACCCTCCCAATAAATAATACCAGCAGAATGAACAGTTTAAACATTACAGAATGGTATTCAAAGAAATTGGAACACACTTAAACTGTGTATGAAAGAGAAGATGCTGGCAATGCAAGATACTTTATTTTCTACTCTCTCCATTCAAAGTTTGCAATGTTTGTAATCAATGAAAGAACCTTGGTTATTAACAGACTGCTGTTTTTTTAGATTTTTTCTTCTCCACCTTGGTCCCCCTGTCCGGATTTATCTTGAAAAGGCATCTGTGAAGACAGAAAAACACCTCAATATAGTGCTACAAACAATTTTCATAATCAGCAATTCTGTGGATGAGCCATATCATTTTTATGTAATTTTTCTTCATTGAAACATTGTCTGGATAATATTTTTTGTAATCAAGTCACTGGGTTTAGCCTTTTGGGTCATTTTTTTATTTTCATAGTGTTGGGTATTTCAGCATAACCCACTGCTGGGTTAAGTGTAACTGACAATAGAAATGATACACCTCCTCACAAAATTTTCCTGCCTGATGGATCAAAGCATTGCCGGTTTGCAGTTTATACACAATCATTTTTTGTCATTTTGTCTACTGTCCTAAAAGAAAACTTCCTGATGTGAAGGTTTGTATTCACCTTAACTCACTTGTATCAAGTAATTACTATACAGTAGGGCTGGTATCTTTTATTTCTTTATTAAAAGTACCTTTGCCACACTAACATTTTCATATCTGCTGTAGGTTCGCTTGGATTGCAGACTGAGCAAGATGTGACATGGCCATATTTGAGTATCTCCCATTAAGCAAGTGTGCCAACAATGACTGACGTGTCTGCTGCCAGTATGAACATCTCCATAGATACAGTTTTATGCAAAAGTTTGGGCACCCCTCTTAGGCTGCAAAATAATTAGCTCTTTCTTTATAAGAAAATATTATAGTGATATGCCATTCAGTTTCTATAGAAAGCTGCATAATGTGATGTTTTTCAGACAGAAATTCTTAGTGTAGCAGTACTGTGTTGTATGAAATAAAGTCAAATGTGAAAAATAGGCTGTGCAAAAGTTTGGGCACCCTTTCAATTGTGTTGATTTTAATACCTGTAGTCTCTTATTGCTGATTAATTACAACACAATATTGATTTGATTGGCTCAGTGAACCTTAACACTGCAAACTAAGGTGCAACCCATCATGGGAAATGATATTGAAGGTAGCTAATTGCTAGTTGTGCTTCTCCTTGATTCTCTACAGGAAAGTAGCAACATGGGAACCTCAAAAGAACTCCCTAATGAACTTAACTAGGATAATTTGTCAATATGAATTAGGAGAAGGATACAAAAATTTTCACAAAGGTTTAAGGTCTCTTTCCCCACAATCAGAAATATAGTTAGAAAATGGAAGGCCACAGGAACAGTCCTTGTCAAGGAAAGATGTGGTAGGCTGAAAAAAATATCTGAAAGGCAACAGCGAAGAATGGTTAGAATGGTCACAGACAAAACACAGACCACCTCCAAAGAGTTCCAAGAACATCTCGCTGCTGATAATGTCATTGTACATCATTCCACAATCCAGCGCACTTTGCACAAGGAACAGCTCAATGGAAGGGTGACGCAGAAGCCTTTTCTGGGTACTGCCAACAAGCAGAGTCGTTTGAGGTATGCAAAGGCTCATCTGGACAAGCCTGAATTATTTTGGAATAATGTGCTGTGGACAGATGAAACTAAGATAGAGTTATCTGGTCACCACCAGAGGCACTTTACATGGTGGAAAAGAAGAACCTGCTCCCCACTGTTAAATTTGGTGTAGGATCCATCATGCTATGGGGCTGTGTGGCAGGCACAGGTACTAGAAACCTTATCAGAGTTGAGAGTTGCATGGATTCCACCCAGTATCAGCAGATTCTTAAGAACAATGTTCAAGAATCAGTCAAGAGGTTGAAGTTACGCCGGGGTTGGTTGTTTCAGCAGGACAATAACCTAAAGCATTGCTCCAAATCTACCAAGGAATTCATGCACAGGCACAGATACAATGTTCTAGAATGGCCATCGCAGTCCCCAGACTTGAATATCATCAAACAGGGGTGCCCAAACTTTTGCATAAAACTGTAAGTCGCTTTGGATAAAAGCATCTGCGAAGGCCAAACAAAGTAGGTTCGCTTTCACAACGAAGCACACAGTGCCTTCACGACATGACGACGGTGGCAACAATACTACAGTGAGAATAAACGTTACACCTTCTTTCTTTGCATGAACATTTGGGCGGCGTTATGCAAATCTTCCCACATCGTGACGTAGACATGTTGTGTGGCAGGCACAGGTACTAGAAACCTTATCAGAGTTGAGAGTTGCATGGATTCCACCCAGTAAACAACAATGTTCATGAATCAGTCAAGAGGTTGAAGTTACGCCGGGGTTGGTTGTTTCAGCTGGACAATAACCTAAAGCATTGCTCCAAATCTACCAAGGAATTCATGCACAGGCACAGATACAATGTTTAGAATGGCCATCACAGTCCCCAGACTTGAATATCATCAAACATCTATGGATTGACTTGAAGCAGGCTGTCCATACTCGGCAGCCACCAAACTGGCAGACATTTTGCAAGGAAGAATAGTCAGAATACCTGCAGTCAGAATTCAGGGACATATCAGTGGCTATAAGAAGTGTCCACAGGCTGTTATTTCAGCAAAAGGTGGCTCTACTAAATACTGATGTGATTATTCCATTGGGGTGCCCAAATTTTTGCACCTGTCTGTTTTTATTGTGATTCACATTGCATTGTTTCTGTTGATTTAATAAATGTTATTTCAGAATTTAAATGTTAATGTATCCATAAGGTATAAATTATATCCAAATGAAGTTGCAGCTTCGAAAGCCTAGCAGATTATAAATTGAAATTATGATAATTATCAGGGGTGCCCAAACTTTTGCATAAAACTGTAACTAAGGTAGTGATGGCTGCACCAGAAGATTGTCATAAATACATATATAAAGCATTTCTTTCTTAAAGGGGTTATATGACGTTGCTAAAACGATCATTATTTTGTGTATTTGGTGTAATGCAATGTGTTTATGCAGTTTAAGGTTCAAAAAACACATTATTTGAGAAAGGAAAACTTGAAATCGCATCATATGACCCCTTTAAATATTGCTCAAAAATTTGAATATTGTAATCTTTTGAATAGGAATAGACGGTTCATAATGTACCAATACCAGTTGTTTTCCCACAGATGCCAGAAGAGCACAATGTCTGCTCATATTGCTCCTGTAACTTCATAAATGTTTTGTATGTTGTAATGAACTTACCATTACATAAAATTTAATCTAGAGCATTCTTCTGTTATCTTATTTAATGTCCATTCATTTAATGTGTTGATTCCTAAATAAACAATTTATCTATCTGGTCTATCCATTATTCCATTGGGGTGCCCAAATTTTTGCACCTGTCTGTTTTTATTGTGATTCACATTGCATTGTTTCTGTTGATTTAATAAATGTTATTTCAGAATTTAAATGTTAATGTATACATAAGGTATAAATTGTATCCAAATGAAGTTGCAGCTTCGAAAGCCTAGCAGATTATAAATTGAAATTATGATAATTATCAGGGGTGCCCAAACTTTTGCATAAAACAGTATAATGTTTTGTATGTTGTAATGAACTTACCATTAAATAAAATTATTTAATTAGAGTATTCTTCTATTATCTTATTTAATGTCCATTCATTTAATGAGTTGATTCCTAAATGAACAATTTATCTATCTGATCTATTCATCTATGGGTCGCATATATACGTGTATACACCTTTTTTCTACAGGACATACATTTTCTAGTTACACTTCCAAGTCTTACCTCTGCATGAACTCCAGAGTTGCACTAAGTTCCACTGGATAGCTTATGTTACTAAGGTAGTGATGGCTGCACCAGAAGATTGTCATAAATACATATATAAAGCATTTCTTTCTTAAAGGGGTTATATGACGTTGCTAAAACGATCATTATTTTGTGTATTTGGTGTAATGCAATGTGTTTATGCAGTTTAAGGTTCAAAAAACACATTATTTTCACACACAAAAAGGAAAAAACAAAAATATTAAGTTACAAGAATAATAATATCATGACTGTTAAAGGACCACAATGTTTGGCTTGCATGTCATTCAGTATGGCACAAGTGTAACCCCAGTTTTCTGAAGCAATACAATCACTATAAAAAATGCAGTTGTAACAATCTAACTCTCATACATATACAATACAAGGCTGTAAAGTCACTTATGTATGGATGTACACTAATATAGGTTATAATTGGATACTATAACCATTAATAATCTATCTACTTGTCATATAAAATGCCCACATTTGTTCAGAAGCCTTGGATTAAACAACACGAGTAATGTGGATTGCACTGATGATAGAGTGTCAACTTGTTGGTTACCATTCACCTTCATTGTATGGACATAAACAGCTAAAACATACTTATAGGTTGTGAGTCAGAATTGTAGGTTCAGGAAACAGTCCTCCATAAAATGTTCTGCACACATCTGAATATTTGGTTTTAACTGTTCTGGAACAGTGTTGTAAATACAACTTAACTACTGATTTCTAGTCGTGTCCTCTTCTTTAAATTAACTTTTAAAAAATGTAGGGTGGAACTAAATTACTAGTACTTCCCTGATGAAAGTCTAATTGCAGAAAATGCGTTAAACCTTCAGCTAGATATATTTAAGGGTTTACTAGAATCCCCCAGCAAGCCCCTGATCGAATATGCCTGTTCATCAATTAAAAAATGCCTTTTGCTTAAATGGGTGAAAATAATAATCATACCACACACAACGATGCAAGGTGTGCTGGGCAGTTGGTCAACTTCAGATGGCAGACTCGTCTCATCAACCATCAGGAACATCTTGGCCTGTTCTTCATTGAAATATTTCAGAAGCAGCATCCCGCATCCGGGAAGATCAGCATCTAGATGCTTTGCTTTGGCAATTTCCATGCCTGCTAAGATGTCCTCGATTTTGCTCTTCTTCTCATGGGACATGAGGTATGAAATGACTCTTTTACATTTACTTGAAACAGCTTCCCTGTCAACATCCATACCTGTTAGCTCTTTGAAGTGAACCATTATCCCGCACATCTCGAAGCGATATGGCCACTCTTCTACCAGAACAGGGGTTTCCATTCCACTTATGTTGCTTCTCTGAGTGCAGAAAGTTGCCAACATTTTATCTTCAATACTTTTGGCCATGCTGCTCACATATTACTGTAGCCCGGTTTGTGCTGATTACAGTGTTATTAAACTTTAGACATTCGAATGTTTGTATGCAACTGAAAAAAGCACAAATGTCAGGCCATGTCAAAACTTTTCCAGGCCCCAAAACACCCTCAGACCCCAGAGGGTTTTGGTTGCCAATTTATACAGCCATAGGTATCTACTCTTATCATCTCGGAAGTTCGGTCTTCTCCCTCACTTGTGCTGGATGTCTGTCTTTTCAGGTAAAGTGAGATTTTCCCCCTTTTAATGTATACAATATGTTAACCATAACTGTCTCAAAATTAGATTAAAATAACCTGTAACAACTGCCAATTTAGCAAGGACCAAACAGGTTTAATTTAAAAAACAAAATAAAAAGTCTCCAAACCAAGCAGGTGTTACGTGGTGCTACCACATTTTGCTATAAGTTTGATTGCATCATATAATAATTGCTGTTAATAGTGTTCATCGTCTGTTTTATTACGTCTTAAATTGATTTTTCCGTACTGCTGGTTCGTCTGGTCAGAGGAGAACTGGCCCCCCGACTGAGCCTGGTTTCTCCCAAGGTTTTTTCTCCATTCTGTCACCGATGGAGTTTTGGTTCCTTGCCGCTGTCGCCTCTGGCTTGCTTAGTTGGGGACACTTCATTTCCAGCGATACCGTTGACTTGATTGCAAAGATACTATTTAAACTGAGCTGGATGTTGACATCACTGAATTAAATGATGAACTGTCTTTAACTGAAAAATTTGTGTTTACTATTGTCATTTTGCATTATTGACACACTATTTTCCTAATTAATGCTGTTCAGTTGCTTTGACACAATCTGTATTGTTAAAAGCGCTATATAAATAAAGGTGACTTGACTTGACTTGACTTACGTCTGAATCACTTGGGTCGTTGCGTAGTCCACAAAAATGACAGAAATTGTTTAAATCTTCTATAAAAGTGTATATAAACAACATTTATTGTCACATTTATTAATTACGTCACAGTAATATAAAAAACAAAATCCTCTTAAGCTTTTATTAAATTAATTAAAAAATAATAATAATTGCTTTTTTTTTTTAATCCTTTAATTCATGTCGCCTACTTAAATGACACATTAATATCTAGACAAAAAGAAAAAAAATGCTGCATCCAGGTAAATCTGTTCCCCCTGTGTTTTCAATGTAAAAACACTGTTCTGCCGATGAAAGTGGTTAGACATAATTATGACATTGAAAAACATAACCAGTATCACTGTGTTGTGTTATAAATCCTCAGAAGGTAAAATACTGGGAGGGAACCACTTTTCTCAAGGCCTCTGGAAAAATCTGTTACCCCTGTGTTTTCAGTGTAAAGTGTTCTGCAGATAAAAGTGGTTAGACGTAATTATGACATTTAAAAAACATCAGGAGCATCACTCTGAGTTACCTAAAATAATAAAAGAGAGACATTGTGCAATATAGATGCATCGCATGGATTTGCGATGTCGCCGACGCTGATGGCTGCCTCCGTGGCGTGCTCCGCAGTTGTTTTTATGTTTTTGTTAGTTTGTCCTGTCTTTAGTTATATCCCTGCAATCAGTTTCACCAGAGATGAATTGCTGGACATTCGGAAGTACACACCACCCGATATTTCACCGGTTTTCGATTATTCTGATGTTTTGCTGGACATTGTAATCGGGGGAGCTGCGGCACTGATCAAACGTTTCAGGACGCGCAGATGGGGGAAGCGAGCCGGCACGCTCGTGAAGCTAAGGCAGCACGGATTCAGAACGCCGTTGCCTAGCATCCATCTGGCGAACCTCCGCTCTCTACCCAACAAAACGGACGAGCTCCTTCTGCTCTCCCGGACAAATAAGGATTTTTCAAACTC
>NW_015537996.1:86632-86853 GCF_001515605.1 Sinocyclocheilus anshuiensis
CAACTGTCTATTGTTATATACCTGTACATACAATTGTCGATTTGTATATTTTTTATTCCTTATTTTACTTTCTATTTTTTATTTATTTTTATTTTTTATTATCTGTGGTTTTTTGTTCTGTCACTGTCATTCTGTTACGCTGTGGAAGCTTCTGTCACGAAAGCAAATTCCTCGTATGTGTAAACATACCTGGCAATAAAGCTCATTCTGATTCTGATTCT
>NW_015537996.1:87486-94759 GCF_001515605.1 Sinocyclocheilus anshuiensis
CAGAACGACCAGACACAGGAACAGTTTCTTCCCTCAGGCCATCCATCTCATGAACACTTGACAATAACTGTGGAACACACACTATTTATTCACTCTTACACTTATTTATCTAACACACATACTCAGTCTACATTTCAATTTGCACATAATATACTTGTACATACAACTGTCTATTGTTATATACCTGTACATACAATTGTCGATTTGTATATTTTTTATTCCTTATTTTACTTTCTATTTTTTATTTATTTTTATTTTTTATTATCTGTGGTTTTTTGTTCTGTCACTGTCATTCTGTTACGCTGTGGAAGCTTCTGTCACGAAAGCAAATTCCTCGTATGTGTAAACATACCTGGCAGTAAAGCTCATTCTGATTCTGATTCTGATAGTTTATTTGTTATTATTTCGACAAGGCTTCAGTTGTTTAACAGAAACACACACACACTAACAACAACAATAACAATAAAATGGAAATGGGCGTCCGAACAAAATAATTCCCCCTGACGAAGGAATTTAACTGTCTAATCGTAGCCTAAACGTTACACTTAATAAAATAGGCCAAAGGTAGAATTAGCAGGGAAATCTGACTCTATAGCGATTGAACAGGACGTTACGTACATACATGTATTTAATTACAAATTAGCTATCTAATGAACATGATGAAATGAACCTTGTGCTTGTGAAAAGACAGCAAAACCACTAAAACTTTTGTACTGAAGCTGCGCATGCGCTGTGAGGGGGAAACAGGGAAACTGAATTCACCGGAACACCGGGAACATAAGCTGCTGGAGAGGAGAGGACGTGTCAGACATTTCTCTCTGTTTCTCATCAATTAAGTTCAACAACTGCGACAGATTGGTTGAGTAACATTACCCACATTCTACTTTAAGTACTTTTGTTAATATTTATATCTATGTGATTATGGTATCTTTCTTTAATTATCTGAAATCAAATGTCTGCAAGCAAATATTATGCTAGCATAGCATATCTGTTTATAATGATGCTGAGCACGGAACGTCTTGAATGCTTTCATTCATATTTCGCTGTACATCCTGTGTTTTTATTAATAATTTGGGTGTATTTTACTGTTCATATTTGTGCGTTTTTCAAAATAAATGAACTGAATTAATTTCGAGTCTATTCATCATTCACAGCTGTTGAAACAGCCTTTAAATTAGTTTGGGCAAATGAGGACATAAATTAGGTTAAACTATTGCATGTCCGCCCATAGAATATAAATAATTATAAAAATTACCAACTGATTACCAGCACACAACTATTGATCCACGACGTTGCCACGACGTCGCAGTTACTAGCTGGCAACGTCACAAAGTTACGTTGTGGCGACGAAACTGGAATTTCACTTTTCCGGTTGCCACGGTGTAACTAGTTACGTCGCCATGATGAAACTTTGGTCACCAGTTTGTTAGCTTGGTAACGTTTTCATTATTGTTGCTACATTGTTTTTAGATAATGCTTTTAAGTGGGCTAAAATATTAAAATAGTATAGATTTCAGGAGGAAAACCCTGAACAGAAACAGTATTTTTTTTCTGTCACATGGCCTCACATGTATCTAAATGTAAAAATGCAATACATATAAAAAGCTTCTTTTTTTTTTCGGACCTCTGCTTGGAAGAAAATATAGAGGCCCGCGCCTTGGAAATTTAAAGGAATACCTCTGACTTATATAATAAAGAAATACTTTATTTGTATGGTTTTGTAATATCTGTGTCACATATTTCCTTGTGTGTCATGGTAGATCGGACTCTTATTATAGAATTTCATTACAGAAAAAATATTTTGATCATGGTAAAGGAATTAAAACTTGTTCCTCAGGATTGCACCTTTTATAATTGCCCCAGGAAAACTGGACGTGGAGGAGGACTTGCAGCTGTTTTTTTAAACGAAAGTTGATTACACGTACCATTCCGACTGGTGTCTACTTGAGCTTTGAGGTACAGCTTCTTCAAATACATTTGGTATGTTCAGTTCTCTGTGTTAATATCTATCACCCACCGCGTATTAACAATGCCTTTCTAAATTAATTATCTGATTTACTAGGATAACTGATTCCACGGTTTGATTACATTTTAGTGTTGGGTGATTTGGTAACGCTTTAGATTACAACCCGCAAAGAACTATGTAAGTATACTGAATTTACGGTGTACATTTCTGTAATTATAGTGTACCTATAAAGAACATACGTGTAGGTATAAGGGAACAATGTGTTACGTTTGGGTAATAAGGGGGTAACAACCAGATATGCAACCTGCAAAGAACTGCGTAAGTAAACTGAAGTTACAGTGTAACTTTTTTGTAATTATAGTGTACCTATTCAGTACCTCCGTGTAGGTATAAGGGAATAATATGCAAAGTTTGGGGAATAAAGGGGTGTAATGACTTTGATTACTTAATTTTAAGGGAATTCATTATTATTAATTAAGATTACAATTTATTACACCAGTTCAGAAAAAAAGCAAAGCAACTACATATTTATACAGATTATACAGTTAAACCAAATTCTTTTTAAAAGCTTGTTTAAGAATAGATTTTGTTCAATTTGTTCATGTTTTTCACCCACTGACTTAATGACTAGTTGATTAACTAGTAATGACTAGTTAAACTATTATGGCCAAACCATCACGCCAATAAACACACAGTAATAAACACTGAAAGTCAAGAGTATGTCCCTCGTCTGCGCTTCGATTAGTTTTCTCCTATTTTCCACACCTGTTCCCGTCTTAAGCACCGCAGTCCTGGATTTCATCGCACACATAGCCGTTCTCTTTTGTACTCACGTGACTTGCTGCATGCTCTCATTCACGTCCTCCACATTCATAACCCAGCAACGTCGGGTTACTTATTACTGATATCAACCCAAATTGGGTCAAATCAAGCCAGCTTCCTAACCCAAACAGTCTCAACCGAGTGTTTGGATTGAAACAATTACTAGCGTGTTTTATATGTATAGGCTATAAAAAAGTACACAGTGTATGTTTTTGCTAAATCGCTTGCAAATATAAGATTGTTAGGTCATACATACCCCGTAATATTAGAATAGGTACCCCTTAGTTTCAAAATACTTACAGTAGAAATAATTTGTAATTTTACAGATTATTACTCCTTTATTCCCCAAACTTCGCATATTGTTACCTTATACCTACACGGAGGTACTGAATAGGTACACTGTAATTACAAAAAAGTTACGCTGTAAATTCTGTTTACTTACGCAGTACATTGCGGGTTGTAATCTAAAGCGTTACCGGTGATTTTAATATCCATTTATGTAGCCCCACTAAACCCCATGTAACTGAATTTAAAAATCTTATTGACTCATTTGATTTTGTGCAGTGGGTGCAAGAGCCTACTCATGCTCATGGTTTACACGTTGGACTTGGTTCTTTCACATGGATTCCAAATAGCAGACATTGAAATCAGTGAAACTTGGTTTTCTGACCACAGACTGGTACTTTTTTCCTCTCATTTTCCCGATCCAGTAGTTGCTACACCTTCAGTGACTCGTTTGAATCGTTATTTCTCCACTCATTCATGTGAGAGATTTGCTGCCTCTTATGCTATAACTGATCCACCTTTGCCTGAACTGTCCTCTCCTATGCAGGATGTGAACAGACCTTTTAATTGCTTCAGTCAAAAATGTTTGTCTACTCTGAATCTTATTGCTCCGTTAAAACCCAAACGTATTGTTACTAAACCCCAGCCATGGCTTAATGATTCAACTCGTTTGCTCAGAAAGGCTTGCAGAAGAGCAGAGCGAAAATGGTGCAAGGATAAGTTACAGGTCTCATATGAAATGTGGAGAGATTCCTTATATGTGTATCAGAGAGCTGTCAAGGCCGCCAAGTCCAAATATCTGAGTTTATTGGTGACAACTTACACAGACCTAAGACCCTCTTCTCTGTTATTGATTCTGTGCTCAGTCCCCCGTCAACATTTTTCCTGATGCTTCCATATCACTGTGTGAACAATTCTGTAAATTTTTAATGAGAAAATCGTTCAATTAAGATCTAACCTGCCCTTGGGGAACTCTGTTCAACCTGAGAGATCAAGCGGTCTGATACTGTGGAGCGATTTTCAGCCTATTTCTTTTGAATCCTGTAAAGGCATTGTTGAACGTCTACGATCAACTTCTTCTTCTCAATATATAATTCCATCTAGATTTCTAAAACAGATTTTCAATACCATTGGACATGATCTTTTAACTATTTTTAATACTAGTCTAATTACTGGGGTTGTTTCCAACTGCCTAAAAACAACTACAGTAACTCTGTTATTAAAGAGGCCCAGCATTACATCCTGCAACACCTCGACAGACCTGGGACTTATGCAAGGATCTTATTTGTGGACTTCAGTTCAGCCTTCAATACCATAATACCTTCTCTCAGCTAAACTGTCCCAGCTCTCCGTGCCCACCCCAATCTGTCAGTGGATCACCAGCTTCCTGACAGACAGGCAGCAGCTAGTGAGGCTGGGCAAACTCACATCTAGGACCCTCACAATCAGCACTGGTGCCCCCCAGGGGTGTGTTCTCTCCCCACTGCTCTTCTCCCTGTACACCAATGACTGCACCGCTAAAGACCCCTCTGTCAAGCTCCTGAAGTTTGCGGACGACGCTACAGTCATCGGTCTCATCCACAATGGAGACGAGTCTGCTTACAGACAGGAGGTTAAAGAGCTGGCTGTCTGGTGCAGTTATAACAACCTGGAGTTCAACACGCTCAAAACAGTGGAGATAATAGTGGACTTCAGGGAAACCCCCCTGCAATCCCCCCACTCACCATCATGAACAGCACTGTGGCTGCAGTAGAGTCATTCAGGTTCCTGGGCACAATCATCTCTACATTCACATAGACTCTATTGTGAAAATGGCCCAGAAGAGGCTGTATTTCCTTCACCAGCTGAGGAAGTTCAACCTGACACAGGAGCTGCTCAAACAGTTCTACTCAGCCGTCATTGAGTCTGTCCTGTGTTCATCTATAACTGTTTGGTTTGGCTCAGCTACCAAATCAGACATCAGGAGACTACAATGGACAGTCAGGACTGCTGAGAGGATTATTGGTGCCCCCGATAATAGTGGACTTCAGGGAAACCCCCCTGCAATCCCCCCACTCACCATCATGAACAGCACTGTGGCTGCAGTAGAGTCATTCAGGTTCCTGGGCACCACCATTTCTCAGGACCTGAAGTGGGACATTCACATAGACTCTATTGTGAAAATGGCCCAGAAGAGGCTGTATTTCCTTCACCAGCTGAGGAAGTTCAACCTGACACAGGAGCTGCTCAAACAGTTCTACTCAGCCGTCATTGAGTCTGTCCTGTGTTCATCTATAACTGTTTGGTTTGGCTCAGCTACCAAATCAGACATCAGGAGACTACAATGGACAGTCAGGAATGCTGAGAGGATTATTGGTGCCCCCCTGTCTACCCTTCAAGATCTTTACACTTCCATAGTGAGGAAAAGGGCTGGTAAAATCACTATGGACCCCACACACCCAGCACACTCCCTCTTTGAACTGTTGCCTTTCTCTATATTTTATTACTATATCAGGGCTCCAGACTGCGACTAAAATGGTCGCATTTGCGACCAAAAATATTAATTTGCGAGTTAAGTTTTTGCTGAGGTCGCCACTGGCGACTATATATGAAGTGTTCAGATGCAAAAGCCTCTAAGTACATCTGACGTTTTTCTTTAAAATTATAATTTTTTTTTTGGCTACTATGCATAGGTTTCTATGCAAGTAATGGTACTTCTGAATGGGTTGAGGCTGGGATTTATCACATTTGAAGTGAAAGTACTTGATGAACATGTACTATGTGTGGAGAGCATTCACTCAGTATTATCTCATTTTTTACCAAGATGGCTTTTAGAGGCTTTTGCATTGGAACTCTTCATATATTTACATGTTATGACTTAAAAATGTGCATGTAATGCCTTTTTTCCTGATTGTTTTGCGATCACATCTTTTGTTATGTTCGCGTATCAAAACTGAGACAATGCGCATCATTAAACTGAGATGATGCGCATCAAAGTTTTAGTGGAAAAAAGAGTTTCAAACGGTCCTCATCTCTGGCGCACAGCAGCACTGACACACACCTGCTAAACAGCTCAGTTGTGCAGCGCGAGAGAGATCGACATGACGGAGACGTGCGGAGTGAAAGTGCAGAAAAGCAGCGCCTATTTCGTGCACAACTTGAACAAACTACAACAGGTAAAGCTGTCAGCTGTGTGGATATTGGCAATATCATTAACAATTCTTGTTTATAATCATTACTAATATGGCTTCTTCTTATCAAGATCTTAGTTTATATGCTGTGTTCTGTTAATGCATGAACTTGAAGCACACTTGCCGTCCATTAATCGCAAAAAGCTTTGTTACTTTTTAATAAACAAAGTATCAGCTTTAAAATTATGCCAAATTCATAACGAAATTCAAACAATAAATACCATTTTGGCACTCTTTAATGCGGTAGGCGCGATCGCTTTAGCGCCTCTGTTCAAGCGGCAAGTGAACCCATTATATCTTTCTGTTTACTACTATAGTACATAATGAACATGAATTAACATCAAAATGTAGCCTATTTTATAAGAAAGCCTACAGTACAACTTACTGAAATGTCTCATGTAAAAACTCATTCAGTGTTTCAAACTGCGGAAAACGTTAGCTTGTAAACATTGCAACGTAATATACATTTACCTCAGAATAACCATTTGGTGTCCATAAGCACATCAGTCAGCTAGAAAAATAACTATAAAGAAGAGCATTTTGCTATATTTATGCACTATTGGATGTTAATATATATATTTTTTTTGACAATATAATCATATTCTACATGATTCAACTCCTCCTACAAAACTGCATTTTACTAATGAAGAAAAGCAGACTGAACGTGCGAAAGACATATGACTACACTTATAAGGATGCATTGAGGATTAGTCAAGTCAAGTCAAGTCACCTTTATTTATATAGCGCTTTTAACAATACAGATTGTGTCAAAGCAACTGACTGTAAAATTGGGGTTTTACAGTCAGATTAGGCCAAACTATACTCAGTGGCCAAGTGATGCTTGTTATGGTCCATGGTATTGGTACAGATTCTGTCATGAACAATTCTTTGTGACTACAGTAGTCAACATTTGAAGTGGATCAAAACCTTTCATCAAACTTGACCTAAATCCTGAAACCAAAATGCGCTGTTGTCTTAGGACAACTTTGATGAACTTTTTTTGATCCACTTCAAATGTTGACTACTGTAT
>NW_015537996.1:94790-98080 GCF_001515605.1 Sinocyclocheilus anshuiensis
AAGACGTTTAGTTCCCACTTTAAGTGAACCTTAGTTCCCAGGTCATCTACAAGATGGATTAAAATGCTGATAAATTCAAGAAAAGATGAGATATAAACACATGAAAGTATGATTGAAATGTCAAAAAGTAATAATAAAATAAATAAAACACGTTTATTCTGTGGCACCTAAAAATATTTTTTGCCGCCTAAAATGTTTTCTTATAGGAGCCAATGGCTCCTTACTCAATTTTTTTGTTTGGAGCCCTGTATATTGTTATTTATAACTTATTGTCTATTATCTATATTATTAGTGTTTTATTACCTTAAATTATATGTTTGTCTGCACTATGTTTGTACTTTCTGTACTGGAAGCTCCTGACACCAAGACAAATTCCTTGTGTGTGTAAACACACTACTCTAACTGTAGTTCATGAAGTATTAAAAGGACATTTTAAATGTATTTTAAGAAATACACTTAAATTGCACTAAATATACTTAAAGTGGTTCCAATTTAACACAATTTCAATATATTAAATATATTACAAATAGATTAAAATCAAACTTAAGCATATCTTGAAATACACTTAATATACTTAAAGTTGTTTCAAAATAATACATTGAATATGCACTTAGTATAGTATAATTTAAATATAGTAAGTATGTCTGAAAAAGCACAATTTAAATATATATTTTTTTCACCTGGGCAGCTATCACTTTCAAGCAATTTCCAAGCTGCTAAAATATTGTATAGATTTACAACTTTGAGAGCATTGTATTTGCTGGGCAGTCATGGCCTAATGGTTAGAGAGTCGGACTTGTAACCCAAAGGTCGTTGTTCAAGTCTTGGTACCAGCAGGGATTGTAGGTGGGGGTGAATGTATGAATGAATAAGTGAATGTACAGCTCTCTCTTCCACCCTCAATACCAAGACTGAGGTGAGACCCTTGAGGAACCCCTTAACTGTTCCCCGGGCACCGCAGCAAAAATGGCTGTCCGCTGCTCTGGGTGTGTGCTCACTACTCACTGCTGTGCAGTTGGATTAAATGCAGAGCACAAATTCTCAGTATGGGGCACCATACTTGGCTACACGTCACATAACTTTCACATTCATCTGACAAAATCAGCATACACATAAGTTAAAGACACTGTGAAAGACACTGAAGACAAACTATGCTGAAGGGGTATGAAAAGTAGTTAAATCTAGCAACGAAGTTGCTAAGTTGGCAACACTGGCCAGCATTTACTGTTACACCAACGAGACAGTATTACATCAATAAGGTAGCATGTTTCGAACATTGCATTAGTGTGCATTGCCTACAGTTAAAATTGGCCAAGGAAAAAAAATGTTGATCACAGAATAATTATGTTGAGGAAGGAACATGCCAATACTCATAACCTTTCTCCCAAAGTTTTGGATGAGCCAGGCTTTGATGAAAATGTCACACCATCTTTTCTTATTGAAAATCATTACCAGCTAAAGATCATGACATTAAGGAACCAGCCAGGTACATAAACAATGTACAAGTAAGCAAAACTGCCCCCTGGCCAACAGTGTGTCCTGATGTGGATGTCCCGTTGGTGCCTGAAAATAATGTCATGGACAGGAAGTCCATTCATCAGCTGATGAGGAGACATTTCACAAGAACTGCCCAGATATTGATGCATGATCCCTTTGATGTGCTATTCTTTGATACTAACCCAGACAGCAACATAGTGTTGGCCCAGATCCGGCCCACATCTGGCCCATGTGAAATCCATGCGGGCCAGATGTGGGCCGGATCTGGGCCGAAACGGTCTGCTGTCTGGGAATTCGTGATCAGTCCACTTTGCTCTGTTAGCATTACTGATCGCATAGCAGTTTTCATCAGAGAAGCAGAACTACTAAGGTAAACAATTTACAATCACTATATTTCAGATTTTTTTCCATGGCCTCTTTGTAGAGCAACACTTCAAGCAATAACTGAACAGTCACAGATGCATCATGCATTAGTTAGAATACACATCATATCTCACAGGCAGGGGCGCAACTGCACATTTGCTGAGGGGTATGCAAGATCAGTGTTGGTGCCCCCCTATATTCTAGTTGTCAGGATTATGGACCTGTTTTGTGTGTGTTTTCTCCCTCATGTGCCCATATTGGGTAAACAATTTACAATCACTATATTTCAGATTTTTTTCCATGGCCTCTTTGTAGAGCAACACTTCAAGCAATAACTGAACAGTCACAGATGCATCATGCATTAGTTAGAATACACATCATATCTCACAGGCAGGGGCGCAACTGCACATTTGCTGAGGGGTATGCAAGATCAGTTTTGGCTCCCCCCTATATATTCTATTCCGTAATACAAACTCTCACATAAAAAAATGTAAAAATCTGCAAGTCAATCAGGGGTGAAAAAAGTGACAAGGATGTACATTTTGAGCTCATCATTCATTAATTTTCCCTTTATTTATAGGAATACTGCATTCATATTGTTTCCCTTTATTTCAGGGCTAATCATTTATTCATCCCTCTCGGGTGCGGCACGAGCTGCATCCATCCACGCCAAGCCACATTTAAGTGATGGACCAAGAGGGTGTGCAGCCTGTACCTACCCAATACGGGATTTATTTATTTCCTCATACATTCACCATCACTCATACAGACATTCATACGGACACAGACACAGTTTCGGTCTCATACTACAAAACACTACACACTTCCTCGAGTGACCTGCAGGGCTCTCGCTCTTTTACTGATTAATCTCCCTCAACTCAGTAAAAAATCAGCGCCCAGCAGGGATTTTTGCCTTTCCGTTCAGCCCTCTGTACTATTCCTCTCCTACAGAGCGGTATCCAAAGGTCTTTGTGCGCTTTTCTATACTATATCTGCTTTATTGTTGATTGCTGCCCTTTTAGGCCCAATCCACAATAAACACAGACCACTACATGCAATGTATTTCTGCCTACACCATCTAGTTTCAATTTAGGTCACCTATCAAGGACTTCCTAACAGTAAATCAAATATGTGCATTCAGTTATTTCTTCTGACATCAAAACCCATTTTTTATTTTTTATTTATTTTCTAATTTTGGAAGAGCAGATTTTCAGTGTCCTTACCACCAAGGGCAGACCGGCAAACAACACAAACGAATTATATAAGCAAAATTGCTTACCTATTCAGTGGCCACCGTGTCTGTGTTGCTCGTCTCAGTCAGCCCAAAGTGGTCGTCCACTCCTCTGCTCTTTTCCGTCCCTTCGTGGTCGCCAATTTGTAGTGTCATCTGCCGCTTGTCTGAGAAACCACACTCAGTCTTGAGTTTTGAT
>NW_015537996.1:98166-98447 GCF_001515605.1 Sinocyclocheilus anshuiensis
TCCCTACAGTTCACACTACCTTGCACCCTATCCCAGACTAATAAAAAAAATCAACCAAAAAATGTTACAGGACAGAAAACCTCCAGAAGACACTAGAGCTACATGAAGAACAAGCTACACCCAGCAGCAGTGAGGTATTTGTCAGTAAATATGTGTTGTTGCAAATGTGTAATTTATATGAAACAGTAAAATTGTATTATTCTTTGCCATTTTGTAATGAAGGAGCTCACTACCCAGACAGCAGACAGTTTCGGCCCAGATCCGGCCCACATCTGGCCCGC
>NW_015537996.1:98457-106682 GCF_001515605.1 Sinocyclocheilus anshuiensis
TCCCTACAGTTCACACTACCTTGCACCCTATCCCAGACTAATAAAAAAAATCAACCAAAAAATGTTACAGGACAGAAAACCTCCAGAAGACACTAGAGCTACATGAAGAACAAGCTACACCCAGCAGCAGTGAGGTATTTGTCAGTAAATATGTGTTGTTGCAAATGTGTAATTTATATGAAATAGTAAAATGGTATTATTCTTTGCCATTTTGTAATGAAGGAGCTCACTATAATCAAACACATGAAACTGGCTGTAAAATGGATACATGCCAATAGACATGTGTTCAGGGGTCCTGTGGAAGAGCCTCTTTTCCTCAGAATGGAAGAGGATGACAAGGAAAAGGCCCTTCAAAATCTCATCAAAGATGTGGAAGACTGCAGAGACCCATTCACATTTAATTTTTCATTCAGGGAAGACATGGATATTTTTTTAATTGAATGCCATGAAAAAATGGGATTCAAATCGAATTCTTCTTTTGAAGAGTGAAAAGTATAAGACTTTCAAAAGCTTTTTTTTTTTTTTTTTTTTTTACAATTGATGACAGCTAAAATTGCACCTGGCACATGGATGCTACTAAGAAACAAGGTTAGTTTTGTAATTGGGACATATGTCAATGTCTTACACACAACCTAAATATTTTTATTTTTCATTTTTTTAAGGATGTCCCCCAACAGATTGGCTATGTGGACTGTGGAGTCTTCATGTTGATGGTAAGGCAAATCGTGTTTTGCTATAAATAAACTAATGCTTGCCTTCTAATTTAATGTATTGACAGTATCAGTTTGTTTCTTCTGGGATCCCTAAACAATGGCATTGCTATCTTTCATCTTTCAAACTCCTTTTGCCCCATTTTAATTATGATTTGACTTTTTCTTAAATTTTGCTGTTTTTTTTAGTATGCTCTACACGTTGTGTTGGGAGCCCCCTTTGACTTTACATCTGTAAGTAATTAGGAGCACAAGCAATTGGATTTCATGCTGTTTTGATATTTATAAGATTTCTCTGAAAAGTATTCTTGACATCAAAAGTCCCTTCTCTCTGTCTTTAAGTATTTGTTACAAAACAAACATGACCTAAATATCTCATCATAACCTAAAGTCAAAAAAAATGTTACGGTTTACTAGATTGATCAAAATGAATATCAATTTAAAAAATAAAATAGTTTTTTATATAATTTTTTAGCATTTTGTGTATTATTAAATATTGTAAATCCTATCAAAATTCTTGGGATAGCTCATATTACAGCTAACAAAAGAAAACCACTACAAAACTGCGACAGATCCACCGTTAACCATATATGGTTCGCCTTACTTCCGGCCTGGATCATGTGGTATGGATTGTGTGTCCTGAAACGTGTGGGGCTGCGGGTCTGCAGCTGGATATATCTATATAAAGGGATAGTTCACACAAAAATTAAAGTTCGGTCATTAATTTCTCACCCTAATGTCGTTCCAAACCCGTAAGACCTTCGTTCATCTTCTGAACACACGCGGAGGAGAAGAATTGTTGAATAGAGTGGGTTTTTTTGGGGGGGTGTGGGGGGTGTGCAAAAAGTATTCTCGTAGCTTCGTAAAATTATGATTGAACCACTGATGTCACATGGACCATTTTAACAACGTCCTTACTATGTGTCTGTGCCTTGACCGTGGTGGTAGTACCGTTGCTGTCTATGGAGGGTCGGAGAGCTCTCGGATTTCATCGGTGGCCGTGGGTTAAAATGATTCTTTTGATTTTTTTACATTCAGCGCAAACAGCTGTTGTTGAGGCTTGCGCTGCCTGATTGTTTGTGAGAGACTTTCATGGAGAAATTAAATGTGTAACGGCATTCATAGAAACATACTGAGGTAAAAATTCAACATGTTTAGTTTATTTCTAACATGATGTATTTAAGTAACATACCACATGACAAGGGAACTATTTTGCGGGTCAGAGAGCTCTCGGATTTCATCGGTGGCCGTGGGTTAAATGATTCTTTTGATTTTTTTACATTCAGTGCAAACAGCTGTTGTTGAGGCTTGCACTGCCTGATTGTTTGTGAGAGATTTTCATGGATAAATTAAATGTGTAACGGCATTCATAGAAACATACTGAGGTAAAAATTCAACATGTTTAGTTTATTTCTAACATGATGTATTTAAGTAACATACCACATGACAAGGGAACTATTTTGCTGAATATTTTTATGAGTGCAAATATTACCTTGATTTTAGTTCAACAAACAAGTAAATTTTAGACACAATATTGACTGTTTTGTTCTGTTTCACCAATGAAAATAGTTCCAAAGAAAGATGACAGCAGAAGTATTTCACATTCTCCAAGCAACACTCCGCATTGTTTCAGTACAGCGTTTTGAACCAACCAATCAGTTAAATAAGTGAATTCCCATCATCTACTGCCGGTTTAGTGTATTTAAAAGTATGATTTTTTCCTCAGCATATATTTTTTGTATAGGCCTATTAAAAATGTATTGAAGTTTGTAATTTTGCACTGTAAATTTAATTTGATTGGTAACAGCCAGATGATGCATACATTTAAAGAAAATATGACGAGGCACTGGACGTGACAAAGCGACCACTGCAAATAATTTTTACTTTGTGTCAGTACGTCATAAATGAAGAAGGCATCAGTTTAATGTCGGTTTTTATCATGTCGCGCCACGCCGCATTCAGTGTAGACAGCGTCACTGATTATAAGGTTCAAGGTTCAAGGTTTTTTATTTGTCAATGCCACCATATGTGCAGACATACAGAGGAATCGAAATATCATTTCTCTTCTCTCTCATCAGGTGTTTACATTGTCAATGCACTATAGAAGTGTGTATAAAATAATATAATAATATTCAGTCAGTGCAATATAAAACAGATTTTGTATGTAGGTAGCAACAGTGTTCTTGTACTAAACAGATGTATACTGTATATACTGTATATATAGACCGAGTAAATAAATCTTGTAGAACTTTCTGAATTAATATACATGAGTAAATGTAAACATTGAACTTTGTTAATGTATAAATATACGTCCAGATATATGTAAACAATTTGTAAAGTGCAAATATACATCCAAAATATATAAACATTTTGAAGTTCTGAGTATAAAGGCATTTGTAAGCTACAAGACAGATAGCAGCAGTATGGCATTAGTGCACAAAAATACTGTAAAGTCTGTAAGTGCAGAGAGTATAAAGTGTCCTGTGCAATGAAAGAAATGTGGGGTGAACTGTAGATTTTGAGGGGGGAGGTAATGGACAGAGTTCAGCTTCCTGACAGCCTGATGGACGAAGCTGTTTGAAAGCCTTGTGGAGTGAGTCTGGAGGCTCCGGTACCTTCTCCCTGAAGGCAGAAGGCTGAAGTGGAGGCTTAACGGGTGTGAGCTATCAGCAGTGATGCTGATGGCTCTGCTAGTGAGGTGGGTGTGGAAGATATCCATAAGGGAGGGCAGAGAGACACCGATGATCTTGCTGGCTGCATTCACTATGCATTGCAGAGTCTTTCAACAGGATGCAGTGCTGCATCCGAACCACACTGTGATGCAGCTGGTGAGGATGCTTTCAATGGTGCCCCGGTAGAAGCAACACATGATGTGAGGTGGGACTCGTGCTTTCCTTAGTCTTAGTTTTTGGAGGAAGTAGAGGCGTGACTGAGCCTTCTTGGCAAGCGATGTGGTGTTTGTCGTCCAGGAGAGGTCCTCAGATACAGAGTATTTGTAATTCGTTACTTCACACCCCTGCTTATTTCTGATATTGTCCTTAAAAGCAATATCTTCTTTTCTCACATACCCCATAGAGAGGGAGACAGAGAGACAGAGGGGGAGAAATAGAGGAGCTAAAGTCAGATTTTCCATCATCTCTTCATCCCATTCCTTCTCAGGAGTTTTAAGTGAGTATAAGATGTCCATGCTATGTATTTCACAGCTCTTTTCTGATTTTTCAGAGAAAATGCCTGAGATCTATTTATCTAAGCGTACCATGGATTCCTCCCCGGACATTTGGGCGGATGAGGGAACGGACCATAAAAACACAAAAACATTCCTCAGGACTTCATTTACGACATCGGACAGCATTGGACAAACATACAGGTGCATCTCAATAAATTAGAATGTCGTGGAAAAGCCTAGGGACTTGGTGCTGCTCACCCTCTCCACTACGGCACCATTGATGGTTAGTGGGGGGTGCTGCTGAGGTCTTCTTCTGAAGTCGATGACAAGTTATTTTGTCTTCCCCACATTAAGGAAGAGATTGTTGTCGTTAAACCACTGGACCAGTCGGCTCACTTCGCTCCTGTAGTTGGCCTCAGTGTTGTTGGTTATGAGGCCCGCTACAGTCGTGTCATCCGCAAACTTGATAATGTGATTGGTACTGTGACTGGGTACACAATTGTGGGTCAACAGGGTGAAGAGCAGCGGGCTGAGTAAGCACCCTTGTGGTGCCCCTGTGTTTAGCTTGATGTTCTTAGATGTTTTTCCACCGACCCGTATATTTTGTGGTCTCTCTGATAGGAAGTCCAACACCCAGTTACAGAGAGGGGAGTTGAGTCCCAAGTGTCTCAGTTTGTTTATTAGCTGCTGTGGGATGATTGTGTTAAATGCTGAACTAAAATCCAAGAATAGCATTTGCACATAGGAGTCTTTGGAGTCTAGGTGAGTAAGGGCTGGATGGTGAGCAGCTGAGATGGCATCTTCCGTGGACCTGTTGGTTCTGTATGCAAATTGGAACGGGTCGTGGGAGGAAGGAGGAATGGATTTTATGTGCTGCATGACCAGTCGCTCGAAGCAGTTCATAATGATGGGGGTCAGTGCAATGGGCCGGTAGTCGTTGTGGCTGGATGGATGCGGCTTCTTTGGGACTGGAATTATTGTGGTGGCCTTGAAACACTTGGGGACGACTGTTTGACTCAGCGAGATGTTAAAAATGTCAGTTAGTACATCCTTGAGTTCTTCAGCACAATCCTTTAGAACCCGACCAGGTATGTTGTCTGGTCCGGCTGCCTTGCGTGGGTTGATCCTCAGGAGGGTCTTTTTCACGCTGTCTGGGGTCAGACACACAGCCTGCTCGGGTGGGAAAGGTGGGATCTTCTGTGCCTGTGTGTTGTTTTGGGTCTGAAATCGGCCAAAGAATTCATTGAGGCAGTTAATCAGAGATATGTCACTGTCACAGGTCCATGGTAGGGCTTTATAGTTTGTTAAAGTTTGTATTCCTTGCCAGAGACTTTGTGTGTCTCTGGTGTTGCTGAAATGTCCAGATATTTTATTGCTGTATTGTTGTTTTGCTTCCCTGATTCCACGGGACAAGTTGGCTCTTGCTGTTGCTAGGCCTGCAGTGTCACCAGCTCTAAAGGCTGCGTCCCGAGCCCTCAGAAGCTTGTGCACTTCTCCTGTCAGCCATGGTTTCTGGTTAGCCCGAATAGTGATGGTTTTCCTGTGTGTGACGTCATCAGTGCACTTTGAGATGTAAGCAGTAACAGCTTCAGTATATTCCTTTATGTCTGTGTGGTTGTTGTAAGTTGTTGCTTCTTTAAAGGTGTCCCAGTCTGTTGTGTCAAAGCAATCTTTAAGGGCAGACTGGGCCCCCTCTGGCCACACACGTACCTCCTTCTTGGTTGGTCTGGTGACTTTCAGCTTTGGTCTGTATGCAGGTCTGAGCATGATGGTGATGTGGTCAGAGAGTCCAAGGTGGGGGAGGGGGGAGGCTTTGTATGCTCCTTTGCAGTTTGTGTATGCCAAGTCCAATGTATAATTGCCCCTTGTGGGAAAGTCTATGTGCTGATGAAGTTTTCGTAGAAAAGCCTTTAAATCTGCGTGATTAAAGCATGATTAAAGTCCCCAGCAGTGATGAGAAATCTGTCAGGGTGTGTTGTCTGTTGCTCGCTGATAGCCTGGTAAAGTTCATTGAGTGCCTCAATTCGGTCGCTGTTGTTAACGCTGGGGGGGATATAAACAGCGACGAGTAAAATGACTGTAAATTCCCTCGGTAGGTAGAAGGGTCGGCACTTGATAATAATAAATTCTACCAGCGGAGAACAGTGTTTACGAACAACAGCAGCTAATAAATTCTACCAGCGGAGAACAGTGTTTACGAACAACAGCAGCATTTTGGCACCAAGCGTCGCTGACATAAACACAAACACCTCCGCCCCGAGTCTTACCTCCCTCAGCACAGACTTGGTCAGCGCGGTAGCATGTTAGCCCAGCTAGCTGGATTGCGGAGTCCGGTATGTTGTCATTTAACCACGTCTCCGTAAAGATGTAAACACAACATTCTCTCACCTCACACTGTGCAGATCTTATAAGTTGTATGTGGTCCATTTTATTATCCAGTGATCTTACATTCGCTAGAATGAGGGATGGTATCATGGGTCTGTGTGCCCGGATGCCTCCGCGTTTGCCTCAATTCTGTTTCCTCTTGCAGCGCTTTCGGCGCCTCCTCTCTGGGTGAGGAGCAGCAGGCGAGGTCGGTGTTTTAGTCGGGCAGCGGAATATACCAAGGGCTCGAAGTTCCTCAGATACTGTGTTGTCCAAGATGTGGTTTATTGTCCTTGTTTCAGTTTCCAAAAGGAAATGGCGACTGTACCTTACATGGGACAAGGATGACGGCGAACCATACAAACGTGAACAAAAAGCACTCGGAAGTGCACAATTAAACACCGATGTCGGAAAGAGAGGGCCCGCTGCGTCCGTTCGCACCGCCATTCATACATTCAATCCCACTCCCGCTGAATTTCATGGGTTATAATGGGTTCTACTGTATTTTGCCGCTCTCGTCCGGTGTAGACACAGTGTTTAATGTCGTTGATGAGGAGGAAAGCCTGTGTGTGTCCTATGCCTTAGCGGACAGCATGAAACCCACAAAAAATAAATAAATAACAGAGAGAATAATAATATTAACAATAATAACAGTTAGGGCTGCACGATAAATCGAAATGGAATCGAGATCGCGATTCGACAGAAGCTGCGATTGTCATGCATATCTTTCAGTGAAGCACGGTTCTGTGATCAGCAGTAAATCTCCATCCAAAGGCCAGAGGGCACTCTCGCGCTGAAACTCCAAATACGCCTCGCAGAAGAAACCCAGGAAATGCCTATCGCTGCAACCGAATAAACAGAAGATTCAACTGCTTTCATTGATTCAACGTGAATAAGGGTGGGATGGGAATTCGGTAAAAGGGGGGACCCAGATTTTTTTATAGGTTTAAAGGGGGGGGTGAACAAAAAAGTTTGAGAACCACTGCTATAGATACTCATAAGGTGTCATATGTATACTTTCGATAAATTAGTCTTTATATGGTTTCTGAATACTAATTAGGCTGGCTAATTGAGAAAGTTTTCAGTATTGTTTGTGATCTTAAGATAATATGTATTTGTATTCTTTCTGTTTACACTGTTGTATGCTCCTCTGTTATAGGCCATGAGGAAGAACTCTATCATGCTCACAGAGAATAGAGCTCAGTGCTGCTAACTGGGAGAGCAGCTGGAAAACTGGAGGAGAAGAACAGTTGAACACCTATTAATACAGACGACTGTATTATTTTTCTGCAAGAACCACAACAAGCAAAGACAATGATGAGCACTCTGAGCAAACAACAGTCAGACGCTTGATTATACACTGCACTTTACTGAGTTCTTCAACATGTGATGCTGAGTATTTACTGTTTGTAAAACTACGAATAAATTAAGTGGATGTCCTTTATAAACCTGTTAGATTTTGATGTTTTATTTTTGAGATTAATAAAATTGAATGTTTTAAAAACGTAATAGCTAAGCATTTTTTTGAGTGTTTAGGATTATGGGAACAAAAATAAAACTTCCCGCTAAAAACTTTATAAGAATGTTAGGGGATAATGTTCTAATAATGTTGTGACTAAACATTTATAGAAGGTCATCACAGAACTTTTTTAGAGTGTTTTTAGAGAATGTCATCCTACCTTTTAGAAGAACGTTCTAAGAACAAAAATAAAACTAAAAACTGTATACGAATGTTACGGAATACTGTTTTAACAATGTTGTCTTCTTAGTTCAAATACATCTTTGTAAAATGTGCAAATTATACTTAATGTATCAATTAATAAGCTAAGTTTGATACTTGCACGTCTCGCCTGGTTGAAAGAGAGTCCTGATGCTCTTTGGGGCTCCAGTAGGTTGGCTGAAGTTAGGTGATGAGAAAGAAGCATTTTGAGTCAGAGGATCTTGATGAATGGAAAGACTAGGCAGGGGCCTGGCGCCGACTTAAG
>NW_015537996.1:109754-113715 GCF_001515605.1 Sinocyclocheilus anshuiensis
ACACTAATATATTGCCTATGTACCAACATATAATATACACGCTCGTTTAGATCATCAGAAGGCGAATTCATAGATACTAAACATGGTAGGATTACATATAGGTATGATGACAGAAATGAGTGGTTCCATCATAAGCCTGCATAAAACAGTATAAAATCTCAAAGACAACATACACAATGACCTGAAAGATATGTGTGTTCATTCAAAGAAAGGTTTTCCTATGAATTAATTAGAGAACAGTCCATTTCTCTGGGCATTATGTGTCTTTCCTATGAGGAAAATGAGTTTCTCTGCCCGCATTCCTTTGGGCAATAAAACCAGTGAAATCAGCATTGGTTGCCATGGAACCAGAGGCCTGTTCTGCCTTTCTGAGGTGTTAGATGCATTTAGGGGGAAGGGTCCATAGACCCTCATAGCTGTTTGTTGACTGAGGGGTGTTACAGAGTATTTGTTAAAAAGACCTTCAACATGTGATGCTGAGCATAGACTGTATGTAAAACTACTAATAATTTATGTGGATGCCATTTATAAACCTGTTAGATTTTGATTTTTTTTTTTTTAGATTAATAAAATTGTATGTTTTAACAATGTAATAGCTCAGCATTTTTTATTTTTTTTATTTTGAGTGTTTAGGAACAAAAATAAAACTACCCACTAAAAACTTAGAATGTTAGAATGTTATGTTAGAGGATAATGTTCTAATAATGTTGACTAAACATTTATAGAAGGTCATCACATAACTTTTTTAGACTGTTTTTAGAGAATGTCATCTTACCTTTTAGAAGAACGTTCTAAAAACAAAAATAAAACTACCCACTAAAAAACTTTATAAGAATGTTAGGGAATACTCTTTTAACAATGTTGTCACTAAACAGTTTTAGAATGTTTTTAGAGAATGTTATCCTGTCTTTTGAGAGAACATTCTGGGAACAAAAGTAAAACTACACACTAAAAACATTGTAAGAATGTTAGGGAATGATGTTCTAACAATGTTATCACTAAACATTTTTAGAATGTTTTTAGAGAATGTTATCCTATCTTTTGAAAGAACATTCTGGGAACAAAAATAAAACTACCCGCTAAAAACATTACTAGAACAATCCTTGGTAATGTTCTTAGAACATTTTTAGAACAAAAAATTTCTAGCTGGCGTGGCCCACACACGTCGCGGCCACCCTGCATTGTTTGTCCCTGTGACCTGTTAGATACAGCTTACCTCGTGCATGAAAAAAAAAAAAAAAAACATGGTTACTATAGTTAAACCATGGTAACCCCAATCCCTTAACTGTCATCCTCATTTTTGAAAATTCACGAGAAAGTGCACTATCCAAACTTAAATTATTATAATTCATGAACGCTTTTGCATACAGACCTAAGGTTAGTCTCTTTTTAAATAAGACAATTAGCAAATTATTACAGAAGTGAAATCATTTAATAAAATGAAAATATTAAAATGTTATAGAAGTTTAAATTTACTGTAAAGAATGTATTGTACTATTTTTCTTTTCGTTTATATAAAATAAATATAAAAAAAATAGTAAAAATACAAAATTGCTATAAAATTAAAACCATATGTCTACATAAGTTGTGTTCTAAATTTGAAGTTGATATAAAAAAAATAAGGATCATATGCAATTTTGTTTAGGTGTTATACCAAAAACAACCACCTGGTGCCACCCAAACTCCATTGAATTATTATTTTTTTTATGCATTTCTGTCACAAATCTATCAGTTTCTCTCTCAATATTACATCTATCACACATATGTAATCTTGAGACTCAGACCTTTCCAACGATATGTATTTAGTCAAGATTATAAAAAGTGTTGATTCTAAAAGACCGTAATACATTTTGTAATATGACACCCTCGCTAAGGGGGAGGACACCGCTAAAAGATTTTGAAATACCATTTCTATGGTAACGCAATGTCCGATTTCAAAATGGTTTTCACAGGATAAATTTTGAGATTTTAAGCTTTCAAATGCTATATAACTTATGATGATTACTAATCATTACTAAAACATGAGATAGGAAAGAGATACGAAATAAAGACTTTTTGTGACAAAGGTCAGAACTCCTGTTATGATGTAGATTTGTCATAGACTCTTGGTGCACTCTTGTCATAAATTAATCTATTACTGTTCCTACATAATTTGTAACAAAATAAAATGGTAAAATATCTATTTAGGAGTCTTATACCTTTCCAATGATATATAGTTCGTGATGATTATATTAGGATTTAATTGTACTATAGTGAAGTAAACTTAAAGGGGTTAACCATGGTTTTGCTACACTAACCATAGTTTAACCATGGTATTTGTAGTAAAACTGTGGTTGTACAAATCGTAATTAATATGCCAAAAAACATGGCTACTACTTTTACTACAATAAAACCATGGTTAATTTTCATAAGGGTACAGTGAGAGAAAGATTGCAGAAAGACTAAAAACTTAAAAAGACTAAAAAATGACAACTAGCATCTGGTTATGGTCGCTATTAAAGTGTTTATCACGTTATCTAACTGCAATTATAATATAACTGTAACGCGCTTCATGAAATACCTCTACTGGCCAGAATTCTAAGAGGTCAACTAATGTGATAAAATGTCAAAAAAATGCAGTAATTTCTTCAATTTACCAGCGAGTGTCTTTGAGAAGAACTGAAATAAGTGATGTTTTATTAACAAGTTTGGGGAGGAGCACGCGCAGATAATTAACGGCCAGTTCATCATCAGTAATTACACCATCTATCCAATCAGCACAAGAGAGAACCTCTATAAATAATCAAAGCAGCCTTACCTCCATTATCTCTAGTCTTTCAGCATTCGGTTCGCTCCCTTTGCCATTTTATTACAGACCCAATTTCCCGTCCAACGAAAAGACCTATACTGGGGATTTTTTCAGATCCGCCGCAATTTGCCGGCCCCACGATCACTCCTTCCCTGCCAGACACGGCCACCGAGCACCAGGCTTCATCGCGGCCGCTGCTCTTCTCGACCAGCCACACGCTCTAGCCAATAGACCGTGCAAAGCCCCGAGCTCGCCTCGCTCAACACCACCATCAAAGCTCACAAGCTCTCCTCTCCTCGAGCGCTGGATCGCAGCAGCAGCAGGCCTTCAACGAGCCTGGGCCGCGCCCCAGATCTCACCGCAGCAAAGCCTCACTCGCCTCCCGCTGCGGCTCAGCCTTTCACCGACTAGCTCAAGGCTGCCTTCGCGAACAGCGTAGGCCGTGTTGCAAACTAATTCATTTTCAGGTGAAGTCGCTAAAAGCAGGTTTTCATGGCTAAAGTTGTTAAAAGACGTTATGACATAAACGGATGTTAATGCCATTTTGTAACCACGAAGCAAACGTTTTTTCCCAAAGTTTATCATCCACAATCCACACTGTGAAAGCGTTACATTAGCCTTACTGTGCATGTATAAAACCTCACCGAGATGATACAGACGACAGACGGATAATAAGTTTCACGCAATTCTTCTGACAGGATCAATTAATTTACGGAAATATTTCACCATCCACTGACGCGCCCACGGCGTGCTCACTCAGAATTGATCTAAAATGCTACTGCCCTCGTGTTTTGCCGCAGGACAGCAATCGTGAGTAAATTTTCTGGCATCATTTTAGGACTGTAATATGAAGAGCATGCAAAGTAAATATCTTTAGCAACAGTGTGAAAGTGAATAGCACATAACTGCAAAATTAGCCTTACTAATTTAGTAATAATAAACATGTCTATTGGTACAATGCAGTGTTGCCAGATGTACGATAATTATCGTATTTGTACGATAATTTTTAGTGATGGAAAAATGAAGCTTTGCGAAGCACTGAGGCTTTTCCCCTCAACTGTATCGTAAAAAGGTTCATTACTTGAAGCTTTTCGAGATGGTGCACACTAACAACATCTTGTGGTCAAAAGGTGGAAAAAGCTGCCTTTTCGTCCCAGACGACCAAGCCATTTT
>NW_015537996.1:114645-116551 GCF_001515605.1 Sinocyclocheilus anshuiensis
TCCCGCCCAAGCTCTCCTCTCCTCGAGCGCTGGGTCGCAGCAGCAGCAGGCCTTCAATGAGCCCGGGCCACGCCCCAGATCTCACCGCAGCAAAGCCTCACTCGCCTCCCGCTGCGGCTCAGCCTTTCACCGTGGCTCTTCCGGCCGCAGCGCCGTATGCAGCCGGGCCTCCAGCTCTCATAGCAGACGACTTGAGGCTGCCTCCGCTAGTGGCGCAGGCCGCGTTGCAAATTAATAAATTTCAGGTGAAGTAGCTAAAAGCAGGTTTTCTTGGCTAAAGTTTGTTAAACGATGTTATGACATAAATGGATGTTGATGCCATTTTTTTTTTAAAGCAATTTAAAAAAATAAATAAATAAAAATAAATAAATAAAAAAGCCTTTTTTCCCCCAAAGTTTATCATCCACACTGAAATGTCTGAAAGCGTTACATTAGCCTTACTGTGCATGTATAAAACCTCACTGAGATGATACAGAAAGAACAGACATAATAAGTTTCACGCAATTCTGCTGACAGAATCAATTCATTTACGGAAATATTTCACCATCCACTTATGCGCCCACGGCGCGCTCACTCAGAATTTATCTAAAACGCAACTACCCTCGTGTTTTGCCGCAGGACAGCAATCGTGAGTACATTTTCTGTCATCTCTTTAGGACTGTAATATGAAAAGCGTGCAAAATAAATTTCTTTAGCAACAGTGTGAAAGTGAATAGCACATAACTGCAAAATTAACGTTACTGGTATAAACATGTTTATTGGTACAATGTGTTACACGACTAAACATGCTTCATCGTTTTCAAAAGCTTCCGTTTCTGCAACGTGAAAACAGCATTTTCAAATTTATCCGCTCTGGAAAGCGTTTTTAAAGCTCTGTTTTCCTGGACTCCTTGTTTTAGCGTGGATGGAAGGCCAAAACAAGAGGAAAAGATGCGTTTTCAACGGAAACGTATTAATGTTGCCAAATCTAGCAACAAATTGCTAAGTCGGCAACACCGCAGGCTACCCAGGCATTTCCGCGCCCGCCATTCCCCCTCTCTTCCCCTCCTTTTCTCCTGCTCCCAGAGCCGCCCCAAGCGTAAGCATTCCTCCGCTAATGGCGCGGGCCCGATGCCCGCCCTTCGCCCTTTCTTTCCCCCTCTATCTTCCGCTCCTGGAGCCATCCCAAGCGTGAGTATGCCTCCGCTAATGGTGCAGGCCCCGACGCCCGCCATTCCCCCTCTCTTTCCCCCTCTTTCTTGAGCTATCACTCCCGCACCCCTTTCAGCGGCCCCCAGCTCCCGTAGCAGACGCTAGCGTGAGGCTGCCTCCACTAGCAGTGCAGGCTACACAGGCTCTTCAAGATGTCACAACCCCACCCCCTTCCCATGGCCTACAGCTACAGCAGGTGAAGCAAACGTGAGGCTACCTCCATTTGTAACACAGGCCCACATCTCTTCCGCTCCCTCATGCTACTAATAACCATTTTTCTGTTCAGTGGCCTCCAGCTCCAGTAGCAGATTCTAGCGTGAGCACTCCTCTGCTAGTGGCGCAGACCCATCCTCAGCCCTTTCCTTACCCCACTCCCAACCCCCTTCAAGAGGCCTTCAAGACCTACGTGCGGTCAGAGGAGCCGTCCCAGGCGTGAGCATGCCTCTGTAAGCGGTTCCGGCAGCTATCCTTCCTCCTCCCCCTCGCATGCTCGCCCTTCCTTCTCTCTATCTTCCGCCACGCCCCTACCCATCCCTCCAAACACTACTCCCACAGGAGCCTTTCCGTATTTCCCCACTGTCCCTGGCCCCGCAGGAGCTTTTCCCTAATTCCCACACTGCCGCAGCAGTTCCCGTCCTGCAGGAGCCTTACCTAATTCCCACACTGCCGCAGCAGTTCCCGTTCCCGTGGGAGCCTTTGCCTGTATTTTACACAG
>NW_015537996.1:116677-117365 GCF_001515605.1 Sinocyclocheilus anshuiensis
GCCGCTTCCGCAGAAGCCACTTTCTCTTTTCAGATGCCGCAGCAGCGGCCGCTTCCGCAGAAGACACTTTCTCTTTTCAGATGCCACAGCAGTGGCCGCTTCCGCAGAAGCCACTTTCTCTTTTCAGATGCCGCAGCAGCTCTCGCTTCCGCAGAAGCCATTTTTCTTTTCAGATGCCGTAGCAGTTCCCACTCCCACAGGAGTTTTTTCTTTTCAGATGCCGTAGCAGTTCCCACTCCCACAGGAGTTTTCTTTTTTCAGATGCCGCAGCAGCGCCCGCTTCCGCAGAAGCCTCTAGTTCTCTCTTCTAAGCCTCAGCAGGGCCGCTACTACAAGCGATGTCCAGCACCCCACCAATTTTAAGTCTTGCAGTTTTGGGGGGTTATCAATGCTCCTCTCTGGCTGCTGTCCCGTACTAATTGCATCTTTGGGGGAGCATTCTGGGTCCGGGCTTAATCCCGAGCTCGGACCCCTCTCCCCGGACGGGGGGAGTACCCCGGGCTCGAGAGTAATGACCGAGCTCGGAGCCCTCTCCCCGGACAGCACGCCAAATACGCATAACCTTTACTCTGTTCATTATATGTAAGTGTGAACTCGTGAAGTGATGTTTTATTAACAAGTTTCGGGAGGAGCACGCGCAGATAATTAACACGGCCAGTTCATCATCAGTAATTACACCATCTATCCA
>NW_015537996.1:118472-143788 GCF_001515605.1 Sinocyclocheilus anshuiensis
GCCGTAGCAGTTCCCACTCCCACAGGAGTTTTTTCTTTTCAGATGCCGTAGCAGTTCCCACTCCCACAGGAGTTTTTTCTTTTCAGATGCCGTAGCAGTTCCCACTCCCACAGGAGTTTTTTCTTTTCAGATGCCGTAGCAGTTCCCACTCCCACAGGAGTTTTTTCTTTTCAGATGCCGTAGCAGTTCCCACTCCCACAGGAGTTTTCTTTTTTCAGATGCCGCAGCAGCGCCCGCTTCCTCAGAAGCCTCTAGTTCTCTCTTCTAAGCCTCAGCAGTGCCGTTACTACAAGCGATGTCCAGCACCCCACCAATTTTAAGTCTTGCAATTTTGGGGGGTTATCAATGCTCCTCTCTGGCTGCTGTCCCGTACTAATTGCATCTTTGGGGGAGCGCTCTGGGTCCGGGCTTAGACCCGAGCTCGGACCCCTTTCCCCGGACGGGGGGAGTACCCCGGGCTTGAGAGTAATGACCGAGCTCGGAGCCCTCTCCCCGGACAGCACGCCAAATACGCATAACCTTTACTCTGTTCATTATATGTAAGTGTGAACTCGTGAAATGGGCTTTAATGCTGGAACTATTAGTTGTTTGGAACTATTGGCTGCTCCATGACACGCTTTACTTCCGCATTCCTCAGTTGCTACTCTCTTTCTCAACAGCTCTGATCAAGTCAACATGTCTCCATGGTAACTGAGGAATGAAACAAATAAATTACATTGCAGCTGTGTTTTTCTTTCTCTTCCTTTTCCAAACCAGCTAATAGCCTGATGTTGATAGTCTGATGTTTTTTTGACAAAGAGTCTGCAGTGTATTGTCATGTTATTTTCGTTGAGCTACGTTTTAAAGTTCTCAGTTTGTGCGGTTCTAAATATAAGTTTTATTTTGTTCTTTTGAAGGGCATCTCTAAAGATGCTCAGTAAGGCAAATGGTATTTCAACATGACAAGCATAAGAAACTTAAGCCAACACGTGTCATGACATTATTCCTTAGTTGCGATTAGCCCACTATTGCAACAGTAGCCTTGAGAGGAGGAAATATTTCTTATTCTAGTGTGCAGCCTCCAAAACACAGTACTTGAGATGAGGAGCCAAAAAGCACTCATGATTGTCCTTGTTTGAATTTTGAAAGGACTAATATTGAAAGCTCAGTGGCACATTTATTTTAAAATATCTGGAATTTGTGAACGGATTTACTATTGGATGTTTAGTGGTTTGCACTTACTAAAAGAAACATTTTAATTTTGTTAAGTTATCAAAGCTTCCATTGTCTGGTAGTTCTTCTGAAAATCCCCTTAAGGCAATTTTATTCTCTCATGAGAACCACATGATTATTAATATAAAAATACACATCTTACCAGCAGCAGTCTCTGTCTTCATCAAGAGCTCCATTTATCTTCACAAGCCATCTTTGAGAAAGGCTGTGGATATTATACAAACATTTAAATCGGGAGGGAAATTTGTTTCTTGAAAAGGTAATGTTGTGTTGACAATAAATACAAAAACAGGCAATGTACCATTACTATTTATCTTTATGCATCATTAGCCTTCATTAATATACTGTACATCACAGGTAAAGAGGTGTGAAAGCATATTCCAGAAGTCTATGTCACGGTAGCTGAAGGATTAGAGCAAAACATCTACTAAGCTAATGGTAAAGGATAGCTGGGTGACATTAATTGCTACATTGTGGCAGCTGAGTCATTTGTTTACTAAGCTTTCAGTGCTGCAGTGCTGTTCTTAAGCTGGAATTTGAATCTTTGTATATCATTGCAATAGGTTCTCAAATAACATAAAGCAATAGCTAAAAAGAATAGTTTACCCAAAAATATAAATTCTGTCATCATTTACGCATCCTTATATATTTCCAAACTTGACTTTAATTCTTTTGTGGAACAAAAGAACTACTCAATATTTTGAAAACGCGTTCTTTCAGTGATGCTTATATTTTGGCATAAAATTGTATGAATTTGTACAATATTATGTGTGTGCTTTCGTGTGAACTTCATATGCCCGATAACAGTTAGGTTTAGAAGTGGACCTTCATGCTTCATTTCCAACACATCATATAAATTCATACAAAATTGACACCTCATAAGAGTTATGTTTTCTCATTAATTTTTTTTATAGCAAGTGATGTATGTTACTTTATATAAAAATAATATTTGTAATAATCAGCAACAGTGTTATTTTAGTATCAGTCATATACCATTTACTGTTATATTTTATTTATATTTTATTTTTATTTCAGTTAACATTTGAGTAATTTAAGTTTTTTTTTTAATGACAACATTCTGCGTGCTATTTCAGAATCAGTTTTTTTTCCAGTTCTCCTGTATTGAAACTGAAATGTATTATTTATTCATGTATTTATTTATTTTTTGAAATCATAAACAGTCAAATATTCAGTTTAAAAACAATTAGCTCCTGTTTTGTGTAATCATGTGCAATTAATTTGAGCATTTTGAACAATTCAGGAGAAATTTTACCAAGCCATTACATTTAATTAACATTTAAACTGGGTTGCCACTTTTGTAGAGAGCTACTTAATTAGTGACAAATTAGGCAAAAGTGATGTAAAGAAATCATCCAAGTGACCTGAAAGTAAGGAAATTCACTCCAAACAGCCAGTCAGTGCAGAATCATGGAACTCATGGAATACATGATACAATTTCAGTAACAATGGATTTTAGCAACACATACTTTTATAATAATAATGCACTCTGGAAATACTTTACAGTTAAATAAGATTCATATGAGTCACAATTCACAATTAGAACCTCCTATCATGCATGATAAATGTTCATGAATAATGCATCGGCTACAATAATTATCGGTTGACAATGCTGAGGTTCGGGTGGGGTTCACTGATGCAATCATGGTTACAGATGCTTTAATTGTTAGGGGAAGAATTTTGACAAGGTTTTCTCTCTGTTGTTGACTTTTGAAATGGCTTTGTCTGCAGTTTTTTTTTTTTTTCATTTTTATAAAGTTTTGTCTTCCAAAGGCAAACTGAAATTTATTCACATCCAATAGAGTATTGAATGTGGGTGGTGGCGTAGTGCCTGATGCTAAGTGCTTGCAAGGGAATAGTTGCCGGTTCAAGCTCTGCAAAGAAACAAGCAAAGGCAAAGTATCAGGGAAATCTGTAATAAGTGTACTATACGTTGCTTTGGATAAAAGTCTCTACTTAATGATTACTTTCTAAATGTAGGTGGTATCCATAGTCATTGTAGTATAACATTGTCTGCATCATTAAGCCTGTTGTTGGATGTAATTCAGTAGGATTGCAGTGAGCTAATAATAGATTTGGGACTGTATTACATTTTTAAGTCTTTGAGCTGTCATTGACATGCTGCTGCATAGTGAGCAGGAATCCTATCTATTCCATAATCTTTTCTAGCCATTAGTGCCACTCACAAAATAATTTCCCCTGTGAGGTTGCCATGGCTTCCGGCCTTCAACACAGAACATGTTAACAGTTGTCATCTTAACACACCTAATTTTCCAATATCACATGGAAGTCATGAAAAACACTTCATAAAAATAAATAAATAAATAAACATTATATAATATGCAGATGCTTTATTTTAATTCATTCACCGATCCAGTATTGTATAAAATAATATGTACGGGTGTATATAGTCAGCACTCATTATTGCAAAATAAACCCAGGCATTGTAAATAAAACAACAATTTATTTAGCAACAATGACTGTATTTTATCCCATGTATTGTATGGCAAATAAATAAATAAAAGTAGGTAGGTAAATAAGTAAATAAGTTTTATTACGAGTTTTATTTTTATGATTAATATTTTATTACGTCAGATGAACAACACTAAATGCAGCTTGTTGGGGGTCCTAATCAACCTGTTGTGGTTTACTTAGCAATTATGACTTGCTGGCTGTACATTATTCTGCTTATCGCTTACCAAATAAATACATGGACATGATATATTGAGTTGTAGTTATTTTATTAGCTTAGTTGTAGAGACTGCAGAGAGTGGTCAGTTACGGTGTTGCTGTAGACAACAGACATTATTCAGAAATATTTGACTGCTGAATGCAATAATTGACCAATCAGAATCAAGTGTTCCAGAGAACTTGTAAAAATACTGTATATACTCTACATATTTCCAATTGAAGCAACAGTAAAGAATTTGGTAACACTTTATTTTGACATGACATATTTACAAGTTACATGTACTTATACTAATAACAGTAGATTATGCATAATTACAATCAACTAACCCTAAACCAAACCCTAACCCTTAACCTATATTAATTACAAGTACTTTAAGTAATATTATTCAGTACTTATTTGTGTAATTACACTGTAACAATGTCATTTTAAAATAAAGTGTAACCAAGATTCCTAAGCAAATGCTAACAAGTGTTCCCTTCCGAGGGAACTTCGAACAGCAACCTCTGGGGGTCACTATGGGGAACGCCTTCAGCGTGACCGGTGTCTGAAGCATACATCTAAAAACGACAATAACAATGGCCGGCGACAGCCTATGACGTCATTACCCAGCGCGATCACAGTATAAAAGGGCACCGGGATAACACGTCATCCTCTTCTTTGTCTTCACAATTGTTTTGTTTGAAGCGTGCATTCCAGTAAGAGAACGTATCTCTCCTCTTTAAAACATGGTGAGCACTAGTAAGGCGTTTAAGAAGTGTGTGAATCCGTGTCCTCGTTATTTGACACCTGATGATACACACAGTCTTTGCGTCTTTTGTTTGGCTGAAGAGCATGCATGCGATGTCCTTGAGAGGGCAATCTGTGTGCATTGTGAGCGTTTTTCAATTAAAAAGCTCCACTCTCGCTGAGCTCCCCGCAGTTCAGGACCCACCACTGCTGAGGCACGGAGGAAAATGAGCTTGTGGGGATCGCAGGTGGACCTGGCTGATGAGTTGAGAGAGGGTCTTTCCCATTTCGTGGTCGTCAGTTGTGGACGAGAGTGAGCTGCTGGATGACGATGCTATTTCTCTTACATCGTCTGATCCAGCGGCTAGTGCTCTGCTGGCTCCAAGCCAGGAAGAGCAGGAGATGTTGGATGAGGTTGAGGCTGAATCCTCTCATTCCTCTTGCTCTGTGTACGCTGAGTTGCTTGAGGTTATGGAACGTGCCATGGCGAGGCTTGACGAGGCGTGGAAGCGGGTTGAGAAAGGCCGCCTCGATGAGCGTTTTCTTTCTGATCATAACCCTCCAGCTCAAGTGAGCCTTCCATTTCTTCCTGATCTCCATGTGGGGATCGAGAAGGCTTGGAAAACTCAGTTTTCATTTCACATCCATAGGATTCAGCATACTAGTTATATCAATATTGAGCGGATGCGTGAGAACGGTTATGAGAAGATGCCCCCTATTGAAGAGATGCTAGCCAGTTATCTCTCTGTGGGTGAGACATCTTCTCTTAAGGCTCCCTCCCTGCCATTCGAACCCCTTCAAGATACATTTTGTTTGAATGGCAGGGTGTACGCAGCAGCAGGTCAGGCTGCAGCTTCATTGCACACCTTTGCGGTGCGTCAGGCTTATCAGGCTGACCTGTTGGAAAAGGCCAGGGTTTATCCCCTGATGAGATGGCTGAGTTGCGTCGCACCACAGATCTCGCTCTCCGTGCCACTAAGCAGACCGCCACTGTCATTGGCAGATCTATGGCGGCCATGGTGATTACAGAGAGGCATCTGTGGGTGAACCTGGCGGATATCGGGATGAGAGAAAAGGGCTTTCTCCTTAATGCGCCACTTTCCCCTTCTGAGCTTTTCGGCACTTCCATTGAGACGGTGGTCGAGAAGTTTAAGGAGGCCAAGACGCGCTCGGCTGCCTTTAAATCCTTCATTCCACGAAGGTCCAGGTCTGAGCCCGAACAACCGAAGGGTCTCGATCTAAGGGTCAGAGGCGGGCACAGAAGACTAGTGTCGCAACTCGCACCCCTCCCCCGTCTTCGGGTAGGGCTCAAAGGAGGTGTAAGTAAAATCAAGTAAGTCATGCGCGGAATCCATGGTTGGTGAGTACGATCCATTTCATCCATCTATTGCTAGTTTATGTGAATTCACTAACTAGTTTCTCCGCAGCGCTACTTGGACCTGTTTCTTTTTTTCTGACTTTGTTTTAGGGTTAGGGTTAGTGCTCTGCGAGCACCTCCCCTGCTAAAGTCAGAACCTCTCGCTGTTGACCGATTGTGGTGATGGTAGCTCACCCGTTGGTACTGGATCCAGGCTGGATGATAGCCCTGCACCTTTGGCTTCATGCTTACTGGACCACGCAGCCAAGTCGCTGGGCCTCTGCGAGAGCATTTTTAGCCGATCAGGTCCGCAGTATAATGCTGCGGGACCCGCAGGACCCGCGGGTCCTCCATTCGGGTTGAGCATTTTTCGGAGTATAATGCTTCGTGATGTGCTCCCGATGTCCTGGCTGGGTGTTTGCTTCGAGAAGCTGCCCCGGCCAGGACACGCTACTCATGTCTCGCCCTCAGGGGTCTCCTGAGATTTGAGTCATCCTCAACCATCATGCACATTCTCGAATCATCGGTCGAACCGGTGAATCGCCCCTCTGTGGAGTGGGCTTGAGTACACTGCGTTCCCTGAGGTATGAGTGAAATGTGTTTCTGTGGAAACCCTTCCTGAGTGCTTCGGCTCTAAGGAGCAGTAGCTCTTCATGCATGAATGGGTTAATCAAGACAGAGAGCATAAGACTGTGTTCAGCTGCATCAGTTGATGGTCTCTCATTTGGTCCTGCTAGACTGCCATTCTAATCTAGCGCTGCCTTCTGGTCGAGCTGAGAAATGCTCCCCTAACAGCGAGGGCTAGCTATGAGCCTATCGTTCCAGTTTGTGCTTTGAGGCCCGCCTCATCTTGAGAGCCGAGAGTGCTGCTCCTGAGAACTCCATATGCAACGATACTGAGTTGTTAGGCCCGTCCTGTCGCCTCCTTGGTCAGTTGCCTCTATGCTGGGACCCTGTTGTTCCCTGTTGAAATGTGTGATCCCCTTTTAAGCTGAATCCCATTTCTGATGTACCATTTGCGGTCAATCTGCTGATTTTGTTGACTTCCCTCACTTCCGGAGGGTCTTTTATGAGCTCGCCGGTCCTGGGCAGATTATGTGAGTCCTTCTCTCTACTTGAGAGCTAGGTACTTTGCCCCTGGGCTATTGATCGCTTCGGTCGAGCTGGGTTCCTCTCCCAGGTAGTTTGGCCACTTGCTGCCTCCCTGATTAGTTGCCCCTATTTGGTTGAGCCTAGCAGTGCTCCCCTCACCTCGTAGGGTTAACTTTGAGCATGCCACTACCATTTGAGCGTCTGAGGCCTCCTCTCATGGAAAAGCAGGTCATACATTTTTGGAGCTCCATTGAGCAGCAGCCTCAGGTTGTTAGGCCTCTCTCTGCCTCCCTGTTAAGCTGCTCTCTTTGTTGGTGAGTTTAGCATTGCGCCCCTCACCTTAGAGGGTTACCTTTGAGCACGCCACTCCCAATTGAGCGTCTGAGGTCTCCCCTCAGGTTGTTGGGGCTCTCTCTGCCTCCCTGTTAGGCTGCTCTCTTTGTTGGTGAGTTTAGCAGTGCTCCCCTCACCTTAGAGGGTTAGCTTTGAGCACGCTGCTCCCAAGTAAGCATCTGAGGTCTCCTCTCATCGGGTCCTCCGATCCTTGGAGCTCCATTGAGCAGCAGCCTCAGGTTCTTAGGCCTCTGTTAAGCTGCTCTCTTTGTTGGTCGAGGTTAGCAGTGCTCCCCTCACCTAGAGGGTCACCTATGAGCATGCTGCTTCCAGTTTGTGCATCAGAGTCCCCTCCTAGTTTTGGAGTTGGGCCTCTGCTCCTTTGAGCTCCGATTAGCAGTCATGCCAGGTTGCTGGGCCATCTTCTGCCTCCCTGGTGGGTTGCTTGTTGAGTGAGTTAGCTGTGCTCTCCTCACCATGGAAGAGGTCTCTTGCAAGCACACCGCTCACTTCTGAGCATCTGATTCTCTCTCATTTGAGAGTTGAATCCTTCACACTGTGGGCTTCGCTGGGTAGCACATCAGGACTCTGCCTTCCTCTTAGGCTGCTCTCTAGGTGAGCTCAGCAGTGCTCCCCTCACCCTGGAGGGTTATCTACGAGCATGCTGCTTCCCAGTCGGGCACTTGTGTCCCCTCTCGGTCTGAGAGCTGGGTGCTACGCCCCTTCTAGTTATGCATGAGTAGATGCTGCGGAGTCTATTCTGTGACTGCTATGGTTGAGTTGGCGATACTCCCCTCACATGGAGGGTTTTTCTATGAGATACATCTTTTCAATCTACATGCGCTCTGAGCCTCCCGCTGAATTAATTGTCACTCCTTGAGCTTGCCACAGTAACATAGGGTCCTAGGCCTGTCAAAGTGACAGTTTTGGTTACCCTTTAGTAACGGTGTTTTTAAATCCATGCTATGGTAAGTGCACACGCTGAGCTTCTGTGCACTTTCTAAAATCCACATTGTGGTAAGTGTGCATGCTAGGCATTCTGCACACTTTTTAAAATCCTGTATCGTAAGGGTTATGCGCTGTCAGCCTCGTTTCCTTTCTCTGAGTTGGTTAGGCCCCGGTTTTCACCTTGGGCTCCACTCAACCTATGTATCCCTGTTGATACATTTCTGAGCAGATTCCTTTGAGGGGATACGGCCAGGGGCCTCATTTATCAACAGTGCGTACGCACAGATGTGTGCGTAAGAACAGTTTCACGCAAAGTGTGGGATCTACCAACTTGTACTTATACGTAGAAATGTGTGTAAATATGAGCACACCTCTGAGCATGCTTACGCAGAGAATCTAGTGGTAGAATAGCGACACTACACATAAAAAGCATTTAAGAGTGTCACAGTATGCATTAAGCAATCCACATATGTCCTGTGTTTCCTTTAATTATAAAACACTCAATTTATAATTTGTCTGGTTTTAAACAGACAATCTGTGTAATTGGTGCCAAACCCTAATAAAGACAAATGCAATGGCTTATCATGCATTATTGGAAGACTTGGCAAACAATGCGCTCCGCAGAGAACGCGTTTTCAAAGACCACGCTGAGAGTGAGAGCACAGAATGGCTTCTCTGTCGGTACCGCTTTCTTTGCCATGATTTCAGTGAGGACACATACATTCACATGATTTATAAAGGGAGGTGTTATAAGATGTCACCATATATGGTTAATTGGAGGCGTTTCCGAATGCTAACGCGACAGATCTTTGGTAGCAACACCCTGCTCACCCTGCTTTTTTCTGATTCCAAGCCTTTGAACTCTGCCCTAGGCTCGGGCTTCCCAGCCCAGGCCTTATCAGGTAAGTTGTTTAGGGTATGCAGCGCAGGGCCTTGGCCAGAGGGAATCTGACAGCCGTCAAGGCGTCCTAGGGGCAACTCCCATGGCTATGGTTGGTACTTAGTGCTCGCCGTGGTTTCTGGCATGCACTCCCCTCAGCATGGTGGCGTGGGTATACCGTTCCCCATAGCCACCCCTAGAGGATGCAGTTCGAAGTTCCCTCAGAAGGGAATGTCTCAGGTTACGTATGTAACCATGGTTCCCTGAGAAGGGAACGAGACACTGTGTCCTCTAGTTCCCTTGCCATGCTTCGGACGCAAGCTACAGATTTATACTGTGATCACGCCGGCTAATGACATCATAGGCTGTCGCCAGCCAATGTTATTGTCGTTTTTAGATGTATGGTTTAGACACCGGTCACACTGAAGGCGTTCCCCATAGCGACCCCTAGAGGACGCAGTGTCTCATTCCCTTCTCAGGGAACCATGGTTACATGCGTAACCTGAGACGTTTAACTTTGCGAAATTGGCCTTTATCCACTTTTTCTTTTGTCAAGTTTATTGAATCTGTTTAGGTTGCAACTCACTTCATAAATACAAACTGTATACATTAAGGTATAATACATTTAAAATAGATAGCTGACATATTTATTTGCATCAATAGATTTATCTCTACAACCAAGTATGTTTTGCATAGAATATGCGAGGATTTTTATCACAGTTACCTCCCAAAAAAAAGAGAAAATGTTTCCAGTCATCACAAAATGTCAAACAAAAGTTTAACATGACTGAATCTCTGAAAAGTGGTCACCAAAAGCCTGAAAGACCAAAAACAGGATAAAATGCTGCACACAATTTGGACAACAACAATAATAATAATACTAATAATAAAAGAGCCCCAGCTTCAACCCAAGACATTTAGTTTTGTAATGTTAGCTGTTTATGTAATCCAATTATCACATTTTATTTACACACATGTATACATGTGTAAATATGTATGCATCCAGTATAGCCGTCACATACTGAAAGCTAGGTTATGCTAGAGCTGAGGCGTAGTTTTATTATCAATAAATATATGAAAAATATTGTGCTCCTCATACAAAATCATACATACACATTGTTCAGATGTAACGTCTGCGTTAAGCAACATTTGGGAGAAGAGAGGAAACTAAATGCTATAAATATAATATAATAATAATTATATATAATTTTTTTTCTGAACACTTAAATGGCTGTAGATAAAACCTTTATTTAGCACAAAAATTAATCAAACATGATATGAGCACATCAAACAACATAAGTATCTGTCCTAAAGTTCTGCTTTTAGTTGAGTCGTTTAACACAGGGGAAACCTTAAACATACAGGATAACAGTACATATAATTTTTTTCTATTACCTCAAAAAAAAAACAAAAAAAACAAAAAAATCACTGGGCTGTCTTGTCTGTCATTGGCTTCTGTCTTTTAGTATCATGCAAAAGTTCATTACAATAGCAAACACACACACACACACACACACACACAAACACACACACACACCCGCATACTCTCTCTCTCACACACACACACAAAACACACACCACATCAAGTGTCAGATTCTCCTGAAAAATCAAAAGAGAATGAATATGATTAAGCCCTTCTGTGATGCTGTGTTGTTCCCTACAGAGTCTCTGTGTTCCTGTCTCTTTTCCTGTCTGTATTCCTGTCTCTTTACCCATAGCATTTAGTATGTTAATAGGATGTCAACAATTGCTAGGAGCTTCAGCTTTTATAACACAATGCTGTCACTCCAAATTAATTCAGATTTAGTGGGCAACTGGCAATGAATACAGTGAGAATCAGATTTTTTTTTTTATATTTCAGAGAAATATTACCAATTGGAGTGTAAAATGTAATTACACAGTAGAGAAGATTCAGTGTTTCACATGGTCAGTTGAGATCTACATTAAAAACAACTTTAATGTCAATAACTTTTTTGCATTCTGGCATACAGTATATATGTACACTGTTGTTCAAAGTTTGGGGAGGTTTACTTCAGCAATAATAATACTTCAGCAATAAATGACTTAATATAATAATGATTAAAAAAGTTAAAAATAATTAGGCAAGGATTAATTATTGATCAAAAGTAACAGTAAAGATTAATAAACATTTTTATTATTACAAAATATTTATATTTTAAATAAATGCTGTTCTTTTGAAATTGTTATTCATCACAGATTCCTGAAAAAAAGTATCATGATTTCCACAAATGTTTTAAGCAGCACAACCCTATCAACATTGATAATAATATGAAATGTTCATTGATTTATAAAGGGTAATGTGACAGTGAAGACTGGAATAATACCTGCCGAAAATTCGGCATTGCCATCACTGGAATAATTACATTTTAATGGATATTAATATAGAAAATCGTTATTTTAAATGGTAATAATAATTCCTTATCTTCCTTTATTGTATTTTGGGTACCACACTTTCTATGAAGCCCATATTTATAACACATTATAAGGGTATTCTTAAGGCATTATAATGAATGCATAATGCATTATAAAAGACCTTATAATGTGTTATATCATCTTATAAATAATCATAACAATATTATAATACATTATAATGCTTACACATCTGTGGTTATGTTTTAAGATTGACTATTTATAACACACAATGAGCACCATATAAAATCTATTTTTATATTTATAATGGACTATATATCTTGACATTGTTTATTTAAGATCTGCACAGTATCTTACTACATCTTGTAAGTGGTTAGGTGTGGAGTGTTATTTGAGTGTTCCCTGTGAGGCTAATATTAATTTTGATGTGAGCTAGTTAATAATTTCACCTGAAAAAAATGCAATGCTTATATGCTAGGTTACAATCAAACTGATATTACATTAAAAATAGTTCAAAGCAAATATGTCTTATTACACATTCATCTGATCTGATATCTGATCTTATGGCTGTTTGAGAAAAAAAAAATTATTATTACTATACTTATAAGTGGTCTTTGATGCCTTTAAGTAAAGTAGCATAAGAAAGATGGCAAGATATGAGACTTATAATACATTATAACTATGAGAAATATAATCCATTGTAACTTAAGTGGATGCAACATGTTCACTGTGTTATAAATCATCATACTCTTAAAAGCTATAACCACAAATAAGTAAATATTATAAAACATTAAAACTGTTCTTATAAATATTCATAAGATGATATAACATATTATAAGGGTTTTTATAATGCATTATGCATTCATTATAATGCCTTAAGAATACCCTTATAATGTATTATAAATATGGGCTTCATAGAAAGTGTTACCGTATTTTTAAACAAATAAATGCAGCTTGCTGAGACTTCGTTCAAAAACATTAAACAGTCTTACAGACCCCACACTTTGAACAGTAGTGTATATATGCATAAAAACAATCTTGGGAATTGAGAAGTGTGAACATTCAATTCCTTCATTTTCAACAGTTTCTTGTTATACAACATAATGACAGCTTTGCTTTTTGGTTTGGATGTCTCTGGCTTGTTTAGCACATTTTAGTGTTAAATTATACAATAAGAACAAAATTCAGATTTAACTCACACAAAAACATTAAAAACATCCACACATCAAGAAAGTGTTTCTTCCAATTTCAACTTTTCCTCACTGTATGCCAAGCCAATAACAAACTTTGAAACAAAATCTGAAATATCCTCTTCTCTTGAAACAAAATCCGAAATATTCTCTTCTCTTTTCCTAATTAAAGCAGAAATCAGCACATAATGTGAGTTTGAGATCACTGGTTTCTCAACTTTTTTATGCAATTAAGCTGCATAACAATGTGGTAAATTGTGTGGGAGCAAAAGGCAAGTAACTTAAATGCAAGTCTCCTTGTATAAATAAAAGTCAGTGGGGTGTGCTTCTTGCCACGAGTGCATTGAATTAAGGCACAGGCACTGTTCTCCTTTTTTAACAGAGTGGGTGTATGGATTTTATCCCAGTGTAAGCACAGTTTGGGTATAGATGATCACCGTCATGAGAGGCATCCCAGATTGAGGACTGTAGATGACGACCTTTAATAATAATACAATTTAAAAAACAAACAAAAAAGAAGAAGAAAACTGTCATATTTATGTGGTGTACACAAAATAAAGCACCCATGGTACTTTCCTCAGCAAAAAAAAAAAAAAAAAATTGATTCTGATGAGTAAAAGCAAGGTCAGAATGGCAACTGTCGAATGGTTTTCTGGTGATCACCTTAAAAGTTTCTCGTTCAAACATTGTTTTACGAAGTATTTTCATTAATCTTGAGGAAGTCCTTGTCAGTTCTTGTCAACATTGAATTCTTCAAGAGGAACAAGTCCTCTGTATCTGTGACTGTGTCTGTCTGTGTGTGTGTGTGTGGAAGGGTTTTTGTGAGTATCTAGAGGCATAAGTTGCTGCTGATCTGGCAAGTGGAGCCAGTTCCTGCTTGTGATAAGAAGAGTTTTCCATTGGGACAGACACACACCTCAAAGACAGTCTGTCTAGTTCCAGAGGGGGAGGTTTTTCCCTCTGGCAGACGTAGGAGCTTGATTTTCCTGGCATCCAAGCTGATCTAAAGAGAGAAGGGAGGGGTATAATATGAAATAATGTTTCATATTATAGCTACCTTATATAAACGATCCTTCAAACAGTTTATGCTACTTTTCATGAAAACACACAATATGTACAACCTCCAGGGCTTTTTTTTCATTCATTCATTCGTTCGTTCGTTCATTTGTTCATTCATTCATTCTCAACCCTGTTACTAAAACTTGGGACACGTCTAAAAGTGTGATTTTCATTTCTATAAACATTTACATCAACACCAAAATTAAATAATACTAATCTAGTTTGAGACCTTACAAAAAAACAATTCTGTAAATAATAATAAAAAATAATAAATAAAATGGGGTGGGGGTGACTGCAACCAATTTTTTTTTTTTTACTGTTTTTAAAAAAACGAATGTTTTTAGTAGTAATAAAATTAGTAATAAAACTAATAAAAACAAAATTAGTAATAACATGTAGTAATAAAATTACAAACAAATAATTACAAATATTTTACAGCAATGAACTGAATAGTAATTCAATAGATTTTCAAAATTATGTTGAGATGATTTTATAACATTTGTACATATGACTTAAATTGCTGGATAGAACAGAGAAGGTCAAGACCTCTGAGGTTGACAGGCCAAAATCACTATTTAAAACTAACTACATTTCATGTTTGATTAATTTTGTTACATAATATATAATGAAATGGTTCTCACTACAAATAAAGACATGGGATTTGTAAAGTGATTTGATTCGAAAAGTGCCTTATACAGAGGTAAAGATTACTTGTAGGTTTATTTTCCTCTTATACCATCTAGAACTCTCAAACTGTAGATCCAAAAAGACCACAATTGTCATTTTATTGAACAAAATATCCCATCCCACAAGGTGTTCATCCAAAGTCAAGTCTTTTAAATTCCTACATCCAATCAATTGTAGCAGTTTCAGTGACATAAGCACTCCAGTAAATCTCGATTAGACATACTTTTAGGCCTTTCCCCGAGCTGAACCCATCTCATTTCTCACTTTCTATTTTTCATGGGACCCTTGAGAAAGCAAGTATTACCAAGGCTGAGAGTGGAACTAGTGAAGGTATAAAAAGGTAAGAGGAGTCATTACTGACAGCCTCAAGGAAGCATTCCTGTCAAATGACCTGAAACACTTTTTAAGTAGGGGTCTCAGCTGACTTCCCCACACATCTGCTACCGAGCAAATTTGAGACGCTTTTTTTCCCTCTGAGGTGGGTGATGCACAAACCTCCACTCTAACTGAGGTGGAACTGTCAAGGGGGCGCTTGAGCTGGTGGAGGTGTCTGTTTCTCCTGGTAAAAAGGAGCGACAAATGAAAGTGCATTTGTGACAGATGGGAGAAAGTCAAGAAAGCATAACCTGAAACTACGAGAGCTGATTCAAGCCTTGTCCCTTGTCCTCACTGATAATGTTTATCTATCAATCTGCAAGTCAATTGCAAAAACCCAGGGGCATAGCAATTATTATAAATGGGGGACATGTCCCCCATCACTGTTGACTGCATTGAAATGCTGAAATGTCTGCATTGGTTAATACTTTTTTTGCAAGAAGGCAGGGATAATTGTAATACTTTGGTAATTTCTTTAAAATATTTTTCTACTAAAGCTTTGAAATTCACAACTTTGATATGTCATTTTTAAGTAAATTTTTAACTTAATCAAGTTGAACACAACTAAAATAGAAATACACAAATCACTGACATTCTGTGTAATTGTAACAGGGGTCTGTGATAATTGTAACAGTACTGTACAGTGCACAACATCCTCAAACACTAGGCATATTACACAATTATTAAGGACAGGCTATATCATGACATCAAACTGTATGTAAAAAATCAATGAGTATTTTTAAAATGCACAATAGCATCAGGAACAGGAACATTATTTATTTATTTTTTGGGGCAATACTGTCATGAAAACATAAAAACAACCAGAGGACAACCCCAAAAAGCATAGTTACTGAGTGTAACACGAGATAACTTTAAAAGTATTTAACTTATTGCAAATTAAATTATGAGCTGATAATATGATATATGATAATATATATTAGTGTGCTCTGAAACTGTCCATTATATTAGGAGAATGATGAGAATTTAAATTTGCTTATATAGGCAAGATCATGTATGGAAGCACATTTCTGCCCAAAAGTACAAAAATTACAACAGGATTAAAATAAGAAATAGTCATACCATGAAATGTAAAGTCGAAATTATGAGCTGATAATATGATATATGATAATATATATTAGTGTGCTCTGAAACTGTCCATTATATTAGGAGGATGATGAGAATTTAAATTTGCTTATATAGGCAAGATCATGTATGGAAGCACATTTCTGCCCAAAAGTACAAAAATTACAACAGGATTAAAATAAGAAATAAAGTCATACCATGAAATGTAAAGTCGCAATTTTGCCAAATAATGTTGCGGTTGTGAGATATAAAGATGCAATTATGACAAACGATTGGTTTGCAGCGATCGACCTGAAGGACGCGTACTTTCATGTCTCGATCCTTCCTCGACACAGACCGTTCCTGCAGTTTGCGTTCGAGGGTCGGGCATGGTAATACAAGGTCCTCCCCTTCGGGCTCTTCCTGTCCCCCTGTGTCTTTACGAAAGTCGCGGAGGGTGCCCTTGCCCCACTATGGGAAGTGGGCATCAGGATCCTCAACTCTACGACTGGCTCATCATGTTCCAGTTGCGAGAAGAGTTGTGCGATCACAGGAACCTGGTGCTCCGGCACCTCAGTCAGTTGGGGCTTCAGGTTAACCGAGACAAGCGCAAGCTCTCCCACATGCAGAGAATCTCTTTTCTCGGTATGGAGTTAGACTCGGTGAGTATGACGACGCGTCTCACCAACTAGCATGCCCAGTCAGTGCTGAGCTGCCTGAGTTCCTTCAGAGGCAGGACAGTGGCACCACTGAAACACTTTCAAAGGCTCCTGTGGCATTTGCAGCTGCATTCACGCTGCTTGGATTGCTTCATATGAGACCACTTTAGCACTGGTTACACTCCCGAGTCCTGAGATGGGCATGGCGCCATGGTACACATTGTGTCACTGTCACACCGATGTGTCGCAGCTTATTCAGCCCCTAGACGGACCTTGCTTTCTACGGGCCAGGGTGCCCTTAGAACAAGTGTCCCGGCATGTTGTTGTCATGACAGATACCGCTAATATGGGCTGGGGCACTACGTGCAACGGGCAGGCAGCCTCAGGGTCCTGGACAGGACCTCGACTGCTTTGGCACATCAACTGTCTGGAGTTGCTGGTAGTGCATCTAGCCTTGCGGCAGTTCCGGCTGCTGCTGCTGGACAAGCATGTGTTGGTCCGCACAGACAACACTGCGGCTGTTTTTTACATCAACCGACAAGGCGGTCTACGATCACATCGCATGTTACAACTAGCCCGCAATCTCTTGCTCTGGAGTCAGATGCAGCTCAAGTCGCTTCGCACCGTCCCCATCCCGGGGAGCTCAATCGTGCAGCCGACGCACTCTCACGACAGCTTACTTTTCCCGGAGAATGGCGACTCCATCCCCAGGTGGTCCAGCTGATTGGAGTCGTTTCGGGGAAGCTCAATCGACCTGTTTGCTTCCCACGAGTCCTCCCACTGCCAGCTGTACTGTTTCCTGACCCAGGGCCCCTGGGCATGGATGCACTGGCACACAGCTGGCCCCGGGCTCTATGCAAGTATGCATTTCCTCCAGTGAGCCTTCTCACACACACACTGTGCAAGGTCAGGGAGGAAGAGGAACAGGAACAGGTCCTGCTGGTTGCGCCTTACTGGCCCACCCGGATCTGGTTTTCGTAACTCATGCTCCTTGTGAAAGCCCCTGCCTGGCGCATCCCCCTGAGGAAGGACCCTCAGGAGCTGGGCACCATATGGCACCTGAGTCCAGATCTCTGGAACCTCCACGTGTGGCTCCTGGACAGGACGCGGCAGACCTAAGTGATCTGCCACCAGGAGTGGTAGCCACTATCGCTCAAGCTAGAGCTCCCTCTATGAGGCAAGCCTACGCTTTGAAGTGGAATCTGTTCACGAATTGGTGTTATTCTCACGGAGAAGAGCCCCAGAGATGCTCGATTAGAGTCGTGCTTTCTTTCCTTCAAGAAAGGTTGGAGCATAGGCTATCACCCTCCACCTTGAAAGTGTATGTTGCTGCTATCGCAGCACATCATGATGCAGTGGACAGCCGGTCCTTGGGAAAGCATGACCTGATCGTTAGGATCCTGAGGGGTGCCAGAAGGTTAAATCCTCCTAGGACACCCCAGATACCCTCCTGCGATCTCTCTGGTGTTCTGGCCAGACTTCAGAGAGGTCCCTTTGAGCCGCTCGATTCAGTTGAGCTGAAGTTCCGGTCTCTTAAGACAGCACTCCTGATCGCGCTCACTTCCATCAAGAGGGTCGGGGACCTCCAAGCATTTTCGGTAAGTGAAGAGTGCCTTGTGTTGTGTTGTGCTGTGCTTGTCACGTTGTCCTGAGTCTGGATACGTGCCCAAAGTTCCCACCACTCCTTTCCGAGACCAGGTGGTGAACCTGCAAGTGCTGCCCCACGGAGGAGGCAGATCCAGCTTTGGCGTTGCTGTTTCCCGTAAGAGCATTACACATATACATGGACTGCAGCCAGAACTTCAGAAGCTCTGAGCAGCTCCTTGTCTGCTTTGGAGGTCAGCAGAAAAGAAAAGGCTGTCTCCAAGCAGAGGTTGGCCCATTGGATAGGGAATGGTACACCAAGGCGAACTGTGCCCCCTGGGGGTGAGAGCCCACTCCACTCGGACTGTTGCATCCTCCTGGGTGCTGGCACACGGTGCCTCTCTGGTGACATCTGTTGAACTGCGGGCTAACACCTTCTCGAGGTTTTACAACCTTCATGTAGAGCCGGTTTCTTCCCGTGTGTTGGGTGACAGGTAATTGGCAGGAAGAACTGGCTCGGTGTCATGCTTGCTGCATTATTTCCCCTCACAAGGGGATGCGAGCGTCTTTCTTCTCCCAGTAGAGTTCCCCGGTTGGCGAATCCTGGTCGAGCATCCTCCAGCAGCCCCAGTACTAGTGTTAGCATGCCCGGAGTCCTGGTCAGCCCCTGTACTGGGCTAGGTGTCCATATGGCTTGATTCCCTAGAGGTAATCCCATATGTGTATTCTTCCATGGTAAGGTTTCCCTCTCGGTAAGCCCATGTCTTCCCTTGACAGACTTGCTCTTTCAGTCTTTTCTGGCGGTTGTTCCATCCCTACTCTAAGGTAGGACCTGCCTCAGAGACCCTTTCCATATGTAGTACTGACCCCTGGGTCAGTCCATATCAGTATCTCCACTTGTCACCTCCCTACGGGTAGGATGTGGTCTCCCTAGTGACCTTTTCCTTAAGGCTCGCTTCCCCATCGTTCTGCCAGGCTGAAAGAACAAATAGGGAGGATTTGAAGCAATCTTCACTGAAGGTTGAAAGCCCTTCCAAAAACTTTTTTGTGGATGGAATAGCAGCATGGCCTTCTCCAGCAGCATTGTACTAACTGTTGGTCCACTTCAGTACCAAGGTCAATGAATTTGCGCTGGGGCTTTGGAAAGTTTATGAACTTAGCATAGCTTTTGTGTTGACACGCTATGGCTTGTCAACATTTGCAGCACCACAGGGTTGTGAAGGTGTTCAGGTTGTGGCGTTTTCCATAGACTCCTAATGTTGTCACGATATAACTCGTAGTGACCGACAGATAGGGAACGTCTTGGTTACATACATAACCCTCGTCCCCTGTTGGAGGGAACGGAGATGTTATGTCCCCATGCCACAACTTTGAATCACTCGCTGTTGCTGGGACATGTTCTCGGCTCCTCAGCGTAAAACCTAATGAGTGGACGCGCGTTATCACCTTATATACCCGTATGCACGGGGAGTGGCTCAGTGTGCATAATCCACTAGCCAACTTTCATTGTCGTATTCTCTTAAACTCAGAGATGATTGGGCTCCTAAGTTAGACCCCTAATGTCGTCATGACATAATGTCTCTGTTCCCTCCATCAGGGAACGAGGGTTACGTACATAACCAAGACGTTCCCTGAGAGGGACCGAGACACTGCGTCCCCTAGGGCAGAGGTCCCCAACCACCAGGTCGCAACCCAGTGCTGGGCCGTGAAAGAGTTGCTACCGGGCCGCGAGAACGCAAAATGACACTCTATTATTTATTGTTCGTTTCCCCTTTAAGAGCCAATATCCAAATTTACATTGGGGCGCTATTTCAGAAAAACGTCAGTTCCACACTTTAAGGTTCAGCTAATATTAAAATGAGTGGGAAACAAACATCTCTCGAAAGGTTCTTAAGTGGAGGAGGTAAGAAAAGAAAAAATGATAATGACAATGAAGAGACGAAAAACGAAAAAAAAGGGGTAAAAGAAAGCCGCCTTTAACCGAAAATATGATGATTGCTATCTAAAATACGGTTTTGTCTCTACTGGCAGTTCACATGCTCCAAACCCCTTGTGTATAATTTGTGGAGAAAAATTATCTAATGAGTCAATGAAGCCCTCAAAACTGCTACGGCATCTTGAAACTAAACACCCAGCACTGAGAGACAAACCGTTGGATTATTTTGAACGGAAAAAACGTGAACAAATGGGGCAACAGCAACTGTTAAAAGCGACCACATCTACAAATATAGCTGCACTGAGAGCATCCTACTTGGTGGCTGACCGTATCGCTAAAGCTAAGAAGCCCTTCACCATTGGGGAAGAACTGATTTTGGTGATGTTTGGTGAAGCTGCAGCTAACAAGATAGGCCAGATTCCTCTTTCAGCAACCACTGTCACACAGAGAATTGATGATATCGCAGAGGACATTGAATGATGTTTTATTAGCAAGGTTCGGGAGGAGCGTGTCAGATACTTAGCCTAATTAACACAGGTGGAGCGCACTCAAGTTACTCAACACCATGATATAAATACAGCTGACTTACCTCTATCCATTGACGGTTTATCAGCATTCGGTTTGCACCTTTTGTCATTATATCTCAGACTCAGCTTCTCCCATCTAAACGACGAGACCTATACTGGGGATTTTTCGGTTCTCCGGCCAATCTGCCGGCCCCAGGATCGCTTCTTCTCAGCCAGACACCGCCGCCAAGCTCCAGGCTTCATCGCGACCACTGCTCTCTGCTCAACCAGCCACACGCTCTCCACGACGCCGAGGCTTAACCTCGCCTCTACCGGCATCACTTCCATTTTTTCCCCCCTGGCATCCTCTTATCTTTCGGCTGTGCCTACAATTCCTCCAATCGGAAAGTGGACCGCATTTAAGCCTGAGTCAAATGCTGATTAATTCCGATGCACCGTCCTCGCGAAGGGTAAACAAAGCGGATCTGTACGATCTAAATTATTCGTCTCCCAGCAATCAGCCAACCTCACTCCTAAATCTACTCCAGCAGAGCGGCCAATATTTCGAGCAAAGTTCGCAAGGCCCCGAACTCGCCTCACTCGAAACCACCAGTGCCCCACACAAGACCTGGCTCTCCTTAAGCGCTGGGTCGCAGCGGCAGGCCTTCAACGAGCCTGGGCCGCGCCCCAGATCTCACCGCAGCAAAGCCTCACTTGCTTCCTGCTTCGGCTCAACCTTTCTCCGCGGCACTTCTGGTCGCAGCGTCGTCTGCAGCCGGGCCTCCAGCTCTTGTAGCAGACTCTAGCACGAGGCCACTTCCGCTAGCGACACAGGCCGTGTTGCAAAATAATTTTTAGGTAAAGTCGCTAAAAGGCAGGTCATTTTCTTGCTAAAAGTTGTTAAACGACGTTGTGACAAAAGTATGTTGATGTCATTTTGTAACCATGACGCAAACGGCATAGAATACACAAAGAAAATACTCAGATTTTCTGAATTAATTTTCACTAACATTTTTACCTGTATTTTAAACTACACATTTCACTCAGATAAATGGATGAAAAAGATTGATTTTCGAGAAAATAAGTTCAACTTGTACCAAAATGATTAACGATTATTGGCACAAACTAACAACTAGGTTTACCATAAAATAAACTATTATTATTGAACAAGTGCAACTAGCAACCTAATTCACATGTGACGTGAGTATTGCTAGGCACCTCTCTCCAAGTCTCTAGCCGACTTTGCTGCTTGGCTAGCTTTTCAATACTTTCTTCTTCTTCTCTTTTTAACATCTAATAACTTTTTAAAGATGCTAAAAGTTGTCCTGGCTCTGTCAAATACATTTTTAAATGGGTAAATTCGTTACTATGTGCTTTGGAAAACAAGTTGCTAGGGTAGTCTGAGAAATTGCTAAATCTAACAACAAATTGCTAAATCAGCAATACTGCAGGCTACTCGGGCATTTCAGTATTTCCCTCAAATGTCACAAACCACTCCCCTTTCCCACTGCCTACAGCTAAAGCAGGCGAAGCAGGCGCGAGGCTGCCTCCGCTTGCAACCCAGGCCCACACATCTCGGTCTTTTTCCTCCTGCTACTAATAACCCCTTTTTTCCTTTTCAGTGGCCTCCAGTTCCCGTACACTAGCCTCCGCTCGCATCACAGACCAACACATGTCTTTATTTTCCTCCATTTTTTCTCTTACGCTTCTCTCAGTTTCCCACCTCAAGCCCAAGAGGTCGATATTAAGCGTGAGGCTGCCTCCCCCAACAATTGTGGCCTCTGCTCCTCTCCCTCAGCTCTTTACTTCATTTAAAATCACAATATTCTCTTTTATAGCAACATTACTGCCCATCCCACCGAATGCTGTTGCCTTGGACCCACCTCCAGTGGCTCACAACATCCGAGCACAGACCCTGGCAGGTGCGGACATAGACCCCTCATCTAAGGCAATCACTAACGATTAATTGGGTAACCGAGTTATCGGTTGATTATTCTGATGATTAATCGGATAATTATAATATATATTTATGGTAGAAAAATAGGCCTAATTAAACAATAGTCTTTAAAAATTACCTGAAATATATACATAATAACAATGAGGCCATAATAATTGGTCCAAATAAAATATCAAAAGCAAGTAACCACATGGTTCTGTTGAACAAAACTTAACAATGTATTATAAACAATATAATGTACATACACATTATATCAAAAGCCTACAAAGGGCACCAATGGCCTGACAATCGTTTCTACATGTCTCTGTGCGATCTAATCCTTGTATGGCTAAACAACATTTAATTCAAATGTCCACTTAAACTTGAATATTTGGCCATTTCTTTACGACAGAAATGCTACAGCAATCGTAAATCCTTGAATGTGAACATCAAAAGCCATTTTTCTGAGATTTTCATTACGTTCAGACATTTCACTGAAATAATCTGTTCAGCTTTTCCCCTATAGGCGGAGTGAATTAAACGAGCGTTCATGATCAGCCTTTTCGATGCCCCGCCTTCTCAGTTTCGCATTAGCCCATTGGAGTGGCTACTAGGAAAATTCTGGGGTAAGAAACGCCTTCTAATCGATCTGTCAGCTCCACGTAACTCCCTGTTTTCAAGCATAAACACCTCGGTTCCTTTACTAATTTCCTCTCAATAGTAGGACATTGATCATGCAATCAATATAATAAAATCACGGGTCTTAGCACTTGGCTGGCAAAAGTCGACATCACCTCAGCTTTCAAAGCTATGCCTATCCATCCAGATTCACGGCACTTATTTGGGGTACGTTGGCACAGGAAATTCTATTTTGTCGTGTGCTTAACTTTCAAATGCAAAGCAGCATCAAGATTTTCTGACGTGTTATCAGAAGCAGCTTATTGGATTCATCAAACAATTACGCAAAGTAATCCTCATAGGATCTACCCTTTTAGACAACTCAAATCGTTCTGAGCATTGAATTCCAAATATGCAAAATATGCATGTATGCAAATATGTTTCTCCGTCGACTACCGGCGAGGCTCACCCATCTGAAGGCGTGAGTATTGAATTCCCATCAGATGCTGCGAGAGCCTCCCGGTCGAGCAAACCTTGCCTTTCCGTCAGACTACCGGCGAAGCTTAGCCATCTGATGCCGTGAGTATTGAACTCCCGTCAGATGCTGCAAGAGCCTTCCCAGTTGAGTGAATATGTGTTCCTTCAACTACCGGTGATGCTTACCCATCCGTGCCGTGAGTATTGAACTCCTGTCGAACGCCGCAAGAGCCTTCCGGTCAGCAAATCTTGGCCTTTCCGTCTGACTACCGGCGAAGCATACCCGTCCGATGCCGCGAGTATTGAACTCCCATTAGATGCTGCGAGAGCCTTACCCGTTAAGTGAATATGTGTTCTTTCAACTACTGGTGAGGCTTACCCATCCGATGCCGTGAGTATTGATCTCCCGTCGGATGCCGGCGAGAGCCTCCTGGCCACACAACTTTTCCTTTCCGTCATGCGTTCGGAGAGGCTTACCCGTTTGATGCCGTGAGTATTGAGCTCCCGTAGGATGTCGGCGAGAGCCTCCCAGCTGGACAACTTTACCTTTTCCATTCTACGGTCGGCGAGGCTTAACCGTTCGATGCTGTGTGCTCCCATCGGATATCGGCGAGAGTCTCCCGGCCACATAACTTTACCTTTCCATTCGACGGTTGGCAAGGCTTAGCCGTCCGACGTCATGAGTCTCGACCACCTGCTTAACCTCAAGTCTTTTCCCCCCGCCTGGCGAGGCTTACCCGTTCGATGTTCTGAGTCTGATACCCCATCGGATGCTGCAAGAGCCCTCCCAGTCGGGTTTTCCTTTTCTCTCTCCCTGCCCGGCGAGGCTTACATGTCTGATGCAATGAGTTTTGATCTTCCGTCAGATGTCGGTGAGAGTACTCCCGGTTCAGCTTCTATACTTGCCGCCCGCAAGCGAGACTTATCCATCCAATGCCGTGAGTCTTGATCTCCCGTCGAATGTCGCAAGAGTCCTCCTTGCTGGACGGCCCAAAGCCTTTTTATCTGCCAAACCGAGAGGACCCACACGTCCGTCGTCCTGAGTCTTGATCTCCAGTCGGAGGCTTCATGGGCCCTCTCGGTCAGCCATTTTGCCCTCTGCCCACTGATTAGCAGGGGCCTGTCAGCCAGTAGGGCCCGTACGCCGACACCGCGAGCTATTCCACTCGAGGCAACTCGGGCCCTCCTGGTAGGGCTACACAATGCACGCTGCTCCTCCCCCATCGGCCGGTAGGGCTCACCCGTTCCAACGCTGTGAGCTCCCGTTGAGCATCGGCTCAAGCCCTCCCGACCGGCCGCCCCAAACCACGTAGTCCAATACCAGCAGCCGGTAGGGCCTACCCTTCCAACGCATAAGTCGCTCCCACCTGAGTACGTAGGCTCTTCCGGCTTGCCAACCAGGCAACTTCTCAAAACTTCAGCCCCCGCCAGTTCTCAGTGCTTATTTTGGGGGGGGTTCTTAATCTGGCGGCTGTCCTTTGCTCAGTTGCTTTTTGGGGGGGTACTCTAGGTTCGGGCCATTCCCAAGCTCGGAGCCCTTCCCCGGACAGCACGCCAAATATGCATTACCATACTTCA